>NC_056730.1:1126787654-1126850478 GCF_019279795.1 Protopterus annectens | reverse complement strand
AAGTTGTGTTTTTTTGAAAAATTTTTCATCTGGCAGCAAGGCAAAAATGAACTGTGGTTAAAACATCAGATAACATTATAAATCTCTGTAAGGGCCTATGGATCTGTGTTCAGGAGTGGACCGGAGGGTCGTGTATGTTGGGTTTGATACTCAATGTTTTGTATTGGCAACGTATAGCTCACAGCTGCGAAACCTTGGTCGCTTGAACAATTTTTTGAGACATCTTTGTGGCGATATAAAATAACTGCCAGAAATGTAACTGTTATAGGTGTCGACCATTGGATGAGCAGAATGTGGACATAATAGTTGTTGATATGAAGAAGAGGAGCTGGAAAGGCTTGTATGAGTTCGGGACTGATATATCAAATGCTTTTTCTGTGTGAAAGGTGTTGCTGACACATGACTCTATTATTAGTAATAGTGAGATGGAATTTGGCCACCATATGAGCGAATCCTGACCACTTAGGTTGAAATACATACAATAACTGTTATTTTGGTCTGTGAGGTCGACAAATTTATATCGTTTGGAAGGGACATACCGGACTATATACAGGTTTGGTTTATGGACAAATTTTGGACAATGTATTTCAATTGTAGTGTTTACACATGGTATAACACAGTTGTGAGTTCATCACACTGCAGTTGGTTGTAAGGCAATATTGAGGCCTAACAATAGTGTAACTCTCAAAGATTTTTGCAATGTATTTAATAACATTATTGGTGCAAGTAATGTATGAATGAACAAAAACACTGTTATGTTAATTGCTTCCATATGAATATTGATGTTATAGGGGATGGTCAAATTTTGAAAAAAAAATTGTATTAGGTGGATGATGTTTCAACTGATGTGAAGATTATATTAGTGTAAGTGTTTGTGATACTTACTAATGCAGTATATGAAGGCATAAACATGTTTCCTTGTGGAACTACTCTAGCACATATAAGTTGTGTTATACTTTGGGAGGTAATATTGGGATTGCTTTTGAGATGGATCTGGTCACCATATTGCAAGGCTTGTCTGCTGACAAACATGATTTACATGTTTTTGGATTAGATAGGTCTGGGGAGCAAAAGGGTGATACTGGTGTCCATAATGTGGTTGACCAATGTGTGGATTTATTTAGTAAACTAACTAAGGGTATGACTAATTTACATACTATCGTTTGGCATCTAAAATTATTCAAAGCTTATCAGGCTAAGAACATTACATCAAGAGGCCTTAGGGTTCGGACAGCATCTTATGTGAGTGTGGTAGATGATATACTGATTCAGGAATGGACACAAGCACAGCAAGATGCATCAATGACTTTTGTCAATATTTTGTCATCATACTATGAGCGAATGGTTGATAAGAACTGTGCAGATGTACAACAGGTTTGTGACAAATTAAAACAATTTGAGGGACAAACCCAATATCAGGTGTGTTTAGCTAAATTGACCAAGGATTTTTTAGCATTAAAGAAGTCTTTGAAACAGAAAAATCCAAAAGTTCAAATGAGATATTAAAGATTATGAGCAAGTGAAACCTTTTGACCTTCAGAAAGTGTCATGTTTTCCGAGGCGGTGGTGGTGGTGGGGGGGGGGGGTAAAGTAGTTAGAACAAAAAGAAAAAGACCTAGGCCAATTCTCAAGAAATCTGGTGTGGAGTATAACAGTACCTCGGGGGATGATTCATCAGTCACAGATGTTGAACAAGGGGTCACCTATCTCTAAGAAGCAACGGGGTATGGACTACCCTTTAGGTCCGAATGACACAGAGGAGGTAGAAAACATAACAAACAAACAATGTACAAATGTTACATACTTTACGACATCGGCGAACAAAGTGCATAATGTTCATAATATCTCCTCTGTAACTTTAACGTGGAACAATACTTATTGAATAAAGGACTTAAATATATTCCTGGCTTTTTTGTCACTGAAGACAGTGTGGTGGATGATTTATTAGCATTCTGTCATATACTTAATTTAAAACTATATTTTGGTTCTCAGAATAGGCTCATAGATCTACTGACTTTCGATTTTGAAAGTCTAAATTTATGCCCCCCATGGATAAACATGTATCAATATTCCAGGAATCAGCCATAAAAGATTTACACTTTAAGAATTGTGAAGCTAAGATATTGAATCAAAATTTAACTACTGAGGAACAACAGGCATTTAAGTATTTGAAGAACAATACAAATATTGTCACTGTTCCAGCTGATAAAGGTGGGGTGGTAGTGGTTATGGATACTGAATATTATATATCAGAAGTACATAGGCAGTTAAAAGATGCTAGACCCTATATTCCCATGCCACTTGACCCCACCTTTCATTTCAAAAGACAGATTGACACATTTTTGGATCTGGCATGTGATGAGGGAGTGATTTCATCACAGACTAAACAACATTTAATAGTGGATGACCCCCAAAAACAAATCCTCTATTTGTTGCCCAAGATTCACAAAAATTTAGAGAAGCCACCTGTCAGGCCAGTAGTGTCTGGTTTAGGATCCCTAACTGAACCCCTTTCAGCATTTTTAACTGAACATCTGCAGCCATTAAGGGTAGTTAGATCAAGAATTCAAGATACGATGGAATTTCTTACAATAATAGAAAATTCTCAGTTGGAATCACATTGGCTACTATGCACATTAGACGTGACAACATTATATATGAGTATCCCACATAGGGCTGGTTTGAAGCTGTCAAATATTGGTTGGAGAAGATGGATGTATATCCTCCAGGCTTCAATACATTATTACTGTGCATGGTTAAACACGTGTTAACTAAAAATGTTATATATTTTCAAGGGGATTATTATTGACATGTTCAGGGAACAGCAATGGGGGCATCTTTTGCCCCCATATATGCTGATTTGTTTATGGGCTACTTAGAGGGTTTGCTTATATATGACAACTCACACAGCATTTTTTTGTCTGAGATAGATATCTGGAGAAGATTTCTTGATGACTGTTGGTTAATTTGGCATGGTGGTGAAAAATATTTATTAGAGTTTGTTCCAATATTTGAACAAAAATAAGTGGGGAATTGAATTTACCCTTAATGTGGATATGCAACAGATACATTTTTGGATGCAACAGTCTCAAGAAATAATGTCAATACGTTGGCATCCAAGATATTTCGTAAATATCCACAATATAATAATTTATTTGCTACCAGTTTGCATCCTCGCCACATTATTGAAAATATACCACAGTCTCAATTCCTACGGGTGAAAAGAATTTGTTCTCCTCCAGATAGCTATCAATATTTTGAGGATGATCTCACACAAAGATTTTTGGTTAGGGGTTACCAATATAATAACATCAGGCCAGCCAAAAAATGGGTAGCCAGTCGAGATAGTTCTGAAACGTTGAAATACCATGGCAAAAGGAGTGGTGACGAAAATACCATCAGGTTTATCACTATGTATGGCAGGAATATTAACATTATTAGGGATATTATCAACCAAAATTGGAATATTCTGTTAGCCAGTGAGGAATTATCTATAGTTTGCTCACAGAGAAATGTCAGTTTTCATACAGAAGAAGGCGAACGTTAGGCTCTTAACTTCAACCATTATAAATGGGGCAATAGGGACCAAGGTACAGGAGAACAGTGTACGTTGACTGGTTAAAGAGTTTATGGATCATTTCCATGTGGACATTGTTCGTCATGCAGACAATATGTTAAAAACAAAACAGTTCTCTAGTAAAAATACTAGTAGAGTATATGACATCAGATTCTTTGCAAATTGTGGATCAGATTGGCTGGTGTACTTAGTGACATGCTCATGTGCTGCCTTTTATGTAGGGCAGACTTCGACATCTATGCAGGTCCGTATATCTGAACACTTTAGTGATATCCAGAATAAACGTACATCAAATGCCCTATATAAGCACACACTTAAACACAGTAATGCTAAGTTTCATTTCATGATTATTGATAAAGTATGGGGGGACAGAACAAAAACCGGGGTGGCATGTATTATTAAATAAAAAAGAGAGGGATTGGATCATTAAACTTGGGGGGTTGTTTTCTCCTTGCCTTAATGACCACCTGTAATATATGTGTATTACTACAGTCCTGACAATTTGAGTCTGTTGTTGCTTTAAATACTGATGTATCATGGTGTAATGACAATTAATCATGGTATAAGTAAGAGTGATTTGTGCTTTTGTATTTATCACTGAAGAAGGCAAGGTTGCCGAAACCGGTCTGAATTTTATGGTGTTGCCACAATAAAAGAAGGTTGGATATGCTTACATGGTGCTGGCTTTGCTTTTTTGACATATATAAAAAAATGAGACCACAATAAATAATTTCAAAACATTTCCCACCTTTAATGTGACCTATAACCTGTATAATTTAATTGAAAAACAAAATTTTTAGGGGAAAAAAAATAAAAAATGTACAATAAGCTGGTTGCATTAAGTGCACACACCCTTAAACGAATACTTTGTTGAAGCAACTTTTGATCTAATTACAGCATTCAGTCTTCTTGGGTAGGTGTCTATCAGCATGGCACATCTTGACTTGGCAATATTTGCCCACTCTTCCTTCCAAAAGCACTCCAAAATTGTCAGATTGCAAGGGCATCTCTTGTGCACAGCCCTCTTCAGGTCACCCCACAGATTTTCTATTGGATTTAGGTCTGGGCTCCGGCTGGGCAATTCCAAAACTTTAATTTTCTTCTAGTGAAGCCATTCTTTTGTTGATTTGGATGCATGTTTGGGGTCATTGTCATGTTTAAAGGTGAAATTCCTCTTCATCTTCAGCTTTCTAGCAGATGCCTGAAGATTCTGGGCCAAAAGTGACTGGTATTTGGAACTGTTCATAATTCCCTCCACCCTGACTAAAGTCCCAGTTCCAGCAGAAGAAAAGCAACCCCAAAGCATGATACTGCCACCACCATGCTTCACTGTGTGGCTAGTGTTCTTTTAGTGATGTGAAGTGTTGTTTTTGTGCCAAACGTAGATTTTGGAATTGTGGCCAAAAAAGTTCAACCTTGATCTCATCAGACCATAACACATTTTCCCATATGCTTTTGGGAGACTAGATGTATTGTTTTGCAAATTTTAGCCATGCCTGGGTGTTTTTCTGTGTAAGAAAAGGCTTCCATCTTGCAACCCTACCCCATAGTCCAGACATATGGAAAAAGGGGATCACCTGTCCGCTCATGATTGGCAGTGAGGTTTTACAGTGTTGAGTTGCCAGCCCAGCACCCAACCTTCCACAGAAGGCACACACACACACACACACACACTCACAACCTAGGGCCAATTTAGAGTGTCCAATCCACCTACTGCATGTCTTTGGAATGTGGGAGGAAACCGGAGCACCCGCAGGAAACCCACGCGACCACAGGGAGGACATGCAGACTCCACACAGAAGGCACCCCAGCCGAGGATCGAACCGGAGAACCTCTTGCTGTGAGGCGACAATGCTAACCACTGCACCACCGTGACCGCCCATATGTAGCACACAAGTACTTGCCAGAAATTCCTGCAGCTCCTTCAGTGTTGCAGTAAGTCTCTTGGCAGTCTCCCTGATCAGTTTTCATCTTGTCTTTTCATCAAATTTGGTAGGATGTCCAGTTCTTTGCAACATCACTGCTGTCCCATATTTTCTCCCCTTTTTGATGACTGTTTTCACTGTGTTCCATGGTATATCCAATGCTGTGGAAATGCTTTTGTACCCTTCTCCTGACTGATACCTTTGAACAATGAGATCCCTTTGATGCTTTGTAAGCTCTCTGCAAACCATGGCTTTTGCTGTAGCAGGCAACTGAGTAAATGTCAGGAAAATCCGAGTAGGACAGCTGAACTTTATTTGGGGTTAATCTCTTTAATTAATGGCAGGTGTGTACCCAAGAAGACTGAATGCTGTAATTAAATCAAAAGGTGCTTCAACAAATTATTAGTTTAAAGGTGTGCACACTTCTGCAACCAGCACATTGTATGATTTTTTTTATTTTTTTATATTTGTTCCCCTAACAGATTTGTTTTTTCAATTGAATTGCACAGGTTATAGGTCACATTAAAGGTGGGAAAAGTTGAAATGATTTATTGTGGTCTCATTTTTTTTTATATCACAAAAACCTGGCATTTTAACAGGGGTGTGTACACTTTTTATATCCACTGTATGTGTGTGTGTATATGTATATATATATATATATATATATATATATATATATATATATATGTGTGTGTGTGTGTGTGTGTGTGTGTGTGTGTGTGTGTGTGTGTGTGTATGCACTACATATGCATGTTTCTCTAGGTGTAATCTAGAAGAATGAAGCCAGTCATGAATGGCCAACATTTCTCAATGATGAAAACATTATCTTAAACAGCAATATTCATCTATTCTATACAGCGTAAAAGGAATAAAAATTCTCTTTTTTAGGAAGAGTACATCATGATGCTATAAGCAAACACTACAATTTGCAACTAAGCAAAAAAAAAAAAAAAAAAAAAAAAAAAAAAAAAAGAAGTCCTACCGCAATTGGATAAGGAGCCCTAATATTCACTTCAGCTAAATTCCATTTGGATGGTGTATACTCCTCAGCCTTCCAGATCTCTTCATAATGGCCATACTTATCTCTGGTATAAAGCATGAATTCGATTTCACTTGCTTTCTGGATTTGATAATGAAAGGAAAAACATCCTGACATTGGTGTTGTGGTGATAGGTGACATCAGCTGGGCTACTTCTTGGATCCTCTTGGCATAAATCGAATCAACATACATGTAGTGGCCTGTAAAAACATAAAATTACTGCACTGGGAAGGGAAACTCATGTGAAAAACACAAACATTATGTGCAATATCCATTATCCTACATGCGACCCCTTCATCAGGTTGGAGAATAAGTTATTCACTTTTTCCTGAACAATAACATCATAATGTACTGTGCAGAACAGCAGAGAAAAGACTGCTGACATAGCTTGGATTGGTCCATACTGTAAGGAAATGCAACCTCCTACATGGCATCAAAATCTGATGGACTACAGAAATACCATAAAAATACAGCGGGAGATTTACCTGGGTTCAATACAGAAACAGTCACCAAACTGGTTGTTCGGACAGCCGATCAATTTTGTGTCAAAATTAAAAAGAGGATCTGTCCAGCTAGTATTTAATAGCTTGCTTTGTGTAGTATCACTTCACCATTCTGAACTAGTGGAACAATTTAATTTCAAACACATTTTGTATTTAAAGATATTTCTCTATAGGCAATACCTGCTATTCTTTGAATGCAGTTCCTTGCATAATGTTTGTAAATGATAATAAAAAATATCAAGAGGTGGTAATTGTATAGCTTTTCTAAAATGTAGGTTATATTGAGTTTTACTGGCTTCAGTATGACGAGAAAGCAAGAGTAAATAATGAAGCCAAATTTTGATTTTGGTTTTAGAATCAGATTATGTCCAGCAGAGTGGACATCAGGATAGTCAGAAAACACACAACTATTAGGTATTAAAACACACACAGTTAAGTAATGGAAAAGCAAAAAAAAGTATCACTGAAAACCTCTTATTAAACAGAAGCAGTTTGGAAATATTGAAAGTACATCTTGGCAATACTGCTATTGTCCAATACTGTAACAGTATAAAACCTGCAGTCTGCTATTCATCAGGCCTAACCTTTCCTATGCTGTTTCTGGATACCATCTTCTTCTTACCTAGGGAAAGCATCAGGTTATTAAAATTAACAGAGTAAACAAAGGTTTTTATGTATTTTTATTTACTTGGGAAACCAATAATCAAAAATAACCAACTGCAGGCTCAGCCCAGAATACATGCTACAAAAGTACACAAAAGTAGTGTACAATAATAAACGCTGAGGGGCATAAAGATATCAGTATATATAAATAAAATACCATCAATGCAGTAAAGAGTTGACATTACATAATGTATGATAAAACTAATAAAATTGTTAGAACTGAGCTGAGTTACTGTAGTAGTACTGTGCAGACATTTACATAACAAATGAATCCCATGTTACAGTGGTGTTAGAAAAGAGAGGGGGTAGAACAGACCGGTAAGTTAAGGTGCTGACGTTTTGCTTAGATGACAATTTCTATACTGTGGTACTTGCAAAAAGAGAATTTACTACTAGGTTCTGAAAGTAGTTTAGGTGTATATTTATATTATACTTGATGGAATTAGCATAGCTTAGGTGCAAGCACAAACAAGATGTGGTTGAAGCAATGATGTCTATTCATGTGTGTGTGTGATGGGCAAGAGGATGGCGTGTTGGTTCTGAACTGGATTAGCTCCTGAGGTTATAAGTGGGGGAGCTGTGATGAGGCTCATGGGGAACAGTAATGAAATGTACAGATGGAGCAGTTTAAAAAGTCGTGAGCCTAGAAGAACGTCTGCTCTGCCAAGAACTGGGACCATTTAGCTTTGGAGAGCATGGGGCAATAATGCTCTAGATATGGATAGTTGGTTATGAAATGGCACACTTTGTAGGAGATGCACTACAATCTTGTGGTGTTTTTGCTTGTTGCAAATACTGGCATGCCAGATTACAGCTGTGTGAATGGGATGCCTTTGCCTATGGCAGCTTTGGCAGACAGAGACAGAAATTGAGAATGTATTATGGCCCATAAAATTAGGTAGTTGATTTTAGACCTGATTTTCTCAATGTGCATCTAAAAGTTCAGGTGTTGCTCTAAACAAATGTCAGGGCATCCAAAGGAAGTGGTGGTTTCTATGTGGATACTGAATTGCTCTTTGAACTGGACAGAGTTGGGATATACTGACAGTCATTTGCTTGTTCCAAAGATAATGGTTCCGTTTTTTTAAGGATTGATTGCAAACGTTTTAAAAGTAAGCCATTTGTTTAGTTCTAGGTCTATAACTGAAGCATATTTGGGATATCCAGGGGTCTAGTACTGGATTTTTAGAGGACCCTGACATCTGCATAAAAAATAAGCTGTAATTGAGACAAGGTAAATGAAGTTTGTTAGTACTTTTTGAAAAGAGGACAGGGGCAAGTATTGAGCCTTGTGGAACATCTGATTGAGGTATGGCTTTTGTGAGAGGGCAAAGTTAAAAGTTATGTTCTTAACGTAACTAGGCATCTAATTTAAAAGTGCACCATGTAAGCCAAACCGAATAAAACTCCATCAGATATATCTGATGAAGCGTTGAGAAGCAACGCGAAAGCGCTTATACCACTGCAGTCTGTTTATCTGTTGTTCAATAAAGCTTGGACTTTTGGTTTTACCTGAAGATTTTGGAGTTTTATTCGGTTTGGCTTACATGGTGCACTCTTTATTGTTATTTTACTTGGTTCACTTGGATTCTATAAGAGTGCTTTGCTTGGCGGTATTGTTCTATTTGCTGCTAGGCATCTAATTTGTCCATTTTCATTCTTCCTCAATGTATGGGTTTGGATCCAGCTCAGCCATTTATTCCAGACTTAGGATCCAACTCTCAAGTTCCTTCCTGTACCCCTAATGCTCTATTAGGTTCATAGGTTCATAGGTTTATACTAGGCTATCTGCCCTAAGGCATTTATAAGCCTAGCCCAAATTATTGTGGCTTACGCCACCCCTTATATGAAAAAATACTGTGCCCATTAGTTTGTTGTGCCTCTGTCCAGCAGTGACACAGAGATGATTCCCGGGGTAAACCTACGATCTCCCATCCACAGGTCTAGATTTCTCTTGAACAGAGTCAGCGAGGTGCTCTGCCTCACATGGACCGGGATTTTATTCCACAGCATAGGGAGTCTCTGAGTGATAAATCTATCCCTCCAGCACATCCTATTTATATCCGTGCTAAGGTTTAAGTCGCTTGCTCTAGTGGTTTTGGTGGATTTGGATTTTTGAGGTGGAGCATGTCCATTAATTCCGGGTTGGACATGGCCTTGTATGTCAGGCACATGTCACCTCTGAGCAGACGGTATGCGACTGAATAGAGCTGGAGTTTCTTCAATCTGGCAGCATATGACAGATTTTGGAGTCCCTTTATCCTTTTGGTGAGGAACTTTGGGGTCTCTCCAATTGCTGCAGATGTCGGGTGAGATACATCCCGAATGGGGCATTGTACTCGATCATTGGTCTGATAAGTGAAGAGTACAGGGGAACAATGACCTCACTAGATCTGGATGTGAATCCCTTCATGATCAGGTGGGCAATGTAGAAGGTCTTTCTAACCACTTTAGCAATGTGAGTGTCAAAAGAAAGGCCACTGTCAACCTGGGTCCCCAGGTCCCTGATAACCTCTTCTGTGCTTAGTGGATTGCCACCTATATGGTAGCTTGGGGTTACCTTGTTTTTCCCGAAGGGTATGACTATACATTTTTTGGCGTTTAACTTCAGGCCATGGCTCTGGCACCAGCTATCTGTTTCCGTGAGTCCCTTCTGAAGGATATCAGTGTCCGATGCACTTTCCACTATGGCGCCCAGTTTGCAGTCATCTGCAAACTTTGTCAGCCAAAGTCCTCCCATGTTGGCCTGTACTTCTGAGAAGTAGATGCCAAACAATAGGGGGCCAAGGACCGAGCCCTGTGGGACACCACTTGTGACCGGCTTGGAGTCTGACACAGCGCCAGCAACTCTAACCCTGTGGGTTCTGCCCTTAAGCCAGTTTGCAACCCATCTTGTGACATATGGGTTTACATTTAAGCTGGTAAGTTTTTCTACAATACCCGAGTGGGTATTGTGTCGAAGCCTTTGCAAGGTCAAGGTAGGCTGTATGGACTGCCTTTCCTCATCAATGGCCTTGGTGACTATTTCAAGAAGTCGACCAAGTTCAAAAGGCATGATCTTCCCTTGACAAAGCCAAACTGGGTCGGGTCCAATGTCTGCAAGTCCCCTATATCTTTGTTTATGAGCTCCATTATGATCCTCTCCATAGCTTTGCAGACTAGACTTGTTAAGCTTATGGGGCGGTAATTACCAGGGTCCGTAGAGGCGCCACCTTTGTGGAGTGGGACCACAGTTGCCGTACGCCACTTCTTGGGCACGTATCCTGTGGTAAGGCTGAGATTAAACAGCTGCCTTATGTGCGGGTTTAATTCCTCATTTAGCTCGTGTAGCACACAGCCGGGGACACCATCCATTGATGCTGTGTTTTTAGCTTTAGAGAGAGCAGCTTTCACCTGCGCATTTGAGATGTCCGGGAGGCTACACTCGGCTGGGATAGTTATCTCTCCTTTAGGGAGAGGGGTGAAGTTTGCACTGAACCTGTCTGCCAGTATGTTGGCAATGTCTGTGGGTTCAGTGATTTTTGTATCATTTTGGACTAATTCTGAGCATATCTGTGAGTTTCCACCCAGGTTCCTAACATAGCTGAAAAAGGCCTTATGATTGTCCTTTGAATCCATGGCAATTTTTCTCTCAAAATTGGCCTTAGTTGATTTTATGAGTGCTCGTATTTTTTTACTAATAATGATATTGCATCCCCAAAGCCTCAAATTGTGTTTGCTGCCCTATCCCCATAGTAAAACAGGGACAGCAATAGTTTGATAGAAAGACAGGACTCAAACCTGGAACTGTAGGTTCCAAAACAGTCAAATAGGTTTCTCCAGGAACTTGTATGGAGGATGGATGGGATAGAAGTTGAGGAAGAATGAAAATAGACAACACAGATGCCTAGATATGGTAAGAACATAACTTAAATCTGATGTTGTTCTTTTCATTCTTCCTTAACATATGGGACAGTGTCCCCAGCTACGTTGATCTTGGGAAGCCCCCATGGAAAGAGATTCCAGAGTACCCCCGAACCAAAGCCTCTGTTTCTAGAAATAATATCCAATTTGTAATGAGTAACAACAGTATGAGCACTGGACCATGTGGCTGCAGCGTAAATGTTGTCAATATATGTTCTTGACCAAAAAGTAGATGATGTGGCCATGGATCTAGCTGAATGAGCCATGGGAGATTTGGATAATGTCATGCCTTTCTAAGAATAAATTCAGGAAATGCACTCTGTTATCCAGTTTTCTAGTGTGACTTTGGATACTGGCTATCCTAGTCCCTTATCTTTTTGGAAAAAAGGAAACAAAGATTTGATCTGACTTTCTGAATTGCTTTGTCCTGTAAAGATAAAAATATAATTGTCTGTGCACATCAAGAAGATGCAGCATGTACTCTCCTTCATTAGATAAATTTGGAAAGAAAACTGGTAAATGGATGGAGTGGTTAATGCCATTTACCTAAAGTGGCTTCTGAGAATAGCAAGGGCTAGTCTTTAAGGAAACCCTGCCCTTAAGAAAAATTATGCATGGAGATTTTGGAAAGAGCCTGGAGTTCAGATATTCTCTTTGCAGATGTGATGGCTACCAAGAAAACCTTTTCCATGACAGAAACTTCAGATCAGATTCAGCTGAAGGCTCAAAAGGTTTGTGTTAGCCCTTGTAGTACAACTGTCAGATCCCAAGGTGGTGAGGGATCGTTTACTGGAAGCCTTAGAAGAAAAATTCCTTTCATGAAAGCTTTACATAATTTAGACCAGCAGTCCCCAACCACCAGGCTGTGGATCATTTGGTACCAGGCCAAAGAAACTTTTAGGCAGGGAAAGAAACAAAAAAAGTGAATATGTGTGTGGGTGTGTGTGTGTGTGTGTGTGTGTGTGTGTGTGTGTGTGTGTGTGTGTGTGTGTGTGTGTGTGTTTCTGTCTGTATGTGTGCATGAAAGCAGACTGTGTGTGTGAAAGCATAAGAGACTGTGTATGTGTGTATGACGGAGTGAACAGTGAGATCGATTAAGCCATTATTTTATACTCACTAAACAGCACTTTTGCTGTTTAGCGAGTGTAAAATAATAAATAAAATGGAAAACAAGTGTGTGTGTGTGTTTTTCTGTCTGCGTGTGTGAGTGAATGGGTGTATGAAAGCAGGACAGACTGTCCCCCGGATTCACTAACCTCCTATGCAGGACTGGCATAGTTCTGCATGGAAGCGCCCGTTTAGGAGCAGGACGGCAGCGCAGCATGCATAGTAATGAAGGTGAGATGGCCGAGCTCCTAGGCTTACATGGAGAGTGTCAGAGCAGAGCTCTCAGAATAAACATGCCCCTGCAATGTCGAACAGCAGAAGCTGTTAAGAAATGAGCGAAATTACTCACAGGTGCCCTCATATCCCCACCAACAGACCCCCATGTGTACAACAGCAATAGGACATATAAAAGAAAAAAAACATTTATTTCTTTTAAAAATCCGATTAAAGCTAACCGTAGGTGTGCGGGTGTGCCAATCACTTAGCTATGGTTAATGTAGCTGAAATAGCAAAAGGAGGATAAAAAGCAAAATATGTGCAAATGAAGCAGTACAGCAATATCGTAGTGGACAGAGCGTTCGTCTCACGAGCAGTCAACCCCGGTTCGAGTCCCACTGCAGTACATTCCATTTCCATGTCATATCACTGTTATGATCAATATATTTAGTTGTGTAACCTAATAAATAACATATATGTGTGAACTGGAGTAGTAAGCTGTGTAATGAATGATAACCCCATACACTTGCCAAATTCACCACCTCCCCAAGAACCAGTATTACTGTCTAAAATATAGCAGTAGTAAGGATAAATAAGCATGAGTAAGCAGGTGTAAGTATGTTTGCATGACAGGAAGCAGTGCTTACACAGAGTAAGCAATAGTGAGGCTAACCCTGTGTAAGCGGATGTCACTGGAAGTTAGCAGTGCTTACCGTCGCGCAAACCCACTGACAACTGCATAAAAGTGCTTCAACCACTCCGTATCCAATGGGCCTTGTTCTGACCAGCAACAAATTAAACAGTCCCTGCAAGTTTCGAACCCAGGAGCCCGCACACCATAGCCAATGTGATTTAATACTAAGCCACCGCAGATATACATTACCCTGATGTATCCACAAACATAGCATTCAGTAATACCATTCAACATTACAGGACATGTAGTTAAATATGTAGATGTATGTGTGTGTGTATATATAAATATAACTAAATAGATTTTTTCACCACTTACCTATCAGCCCCTTTTTCTTTTCTGTTAAAGAAATTAGCGAGAAGGTAAGTGGGAGTAAGCGGGTTTAAGCCTTTGTGCGGCGGTAAGCAATGCCTCCACTGGTTAAGCAATGTACAAGCTGAGTGCAAAAAGCTGTAACCAGAGGTTAGGATTACTTACCCTCACGCAAACCAGCTGGTTTGCATGAGGGGAAGCAAACCAGCACAAACCCGCTTACAATTGCCTTAGTCACTCTGTATCCAATAGCTCTCATCCTGCCCATCAACAAAATAATCTACCCTCCCAAGTTGCAAACCCTGGACCCTGCACACTATAGTCAAAGTGAGTTAACACTACGCCATGGCAGATACACATACAGCGAATGTCAAACCTGGGACATCGGTTCCGCAGAAATGGGAGATGAGCTGGGCAGGTGTGTGAGCAAACCGCTGTTCCTCAAATCCCTGGCTACCAGTGACAGAAACAGTGTAGACCAGCTAAGTCTAATATTGACACAAAACAGGTCCGTCCCTGGTGGGACAAACCAAAAATTGTGTGTCAATCTGATGTTTACATGCGTCTCAGAAGATGAACAAGGCAAGGCTCGTACATACGTGGACTAAATGGATGAAGAGCCTGAAGAAGCTTGGGTCGAGACAGTATACTGGATAAGTACCGAAACGTGGAGAGAGGGCAATGTGTGGAGGTGTGGTATGGTTGGGCTTGCAACTGGATAATGGATGGTTGCTGTGTACGTGGAGCTTAGGGGTGACTGGGGAAGGAACCATGGGTATGAATTTATGGAAGATATATGCAAATGAAGCAGCACAGCAACACTGCAGTGGGCAGAGCATGCCCCTAATGAGCAGGCATTCTTGGTTCAAGTCCCGCTGCAGCACAGTCTATTTTACATGGCAAAGCACGTTATAACCAATAGTTTTATTGCAAAACCCACTAAATAACATATTTATGAACTGGAGTACTGCAAGAAATGCACATGTGAAGTATCAATGTCAGAATGAATAAGGCACTAGTAAGCAGGTTTAAGCACAAATAAGCAATAGCAAGCATATGTAAACACTTGTAAGCGGGCTTAAGCTTGTTTGTGCGGTGGTAAGCAATGCCTACACTGGTTAAGCAAATCTGAAGCTAACACCCTGTAAGCAGATGTAATGGCAGGTTAGCAGTGCTTACCTCTGTGCAAACCTGCTAACTGCCTAAAAGTGCCTTAACCACTCTGTATCCAATGGCCCTTGTTCTGCCCAGAAACAAAATAACCAGCCTCTGCTAGGCTCGAACACAGAACCCCACACACCATAGCCAAAGTGATTTACCACTAAACCATATCAGGTATACATAACCCTGATGTATTCAAAACATATCAACCAGCCCAGTCATTCAACAGTACAGAGAATGTATTCCAACATGTAAATGCATGTGTGTGAGTAAATATATTAATATCTAAACAGATAAAACATATCAATAGATGTAGATATCTATATCTATATATATATATATATATATATATATATATATATATATATATATATATATGTATGGCCACACATTTGTAAACAGCAATAGTACATTGGCAAATACAAATATGTCCACATGCACCATTAATGGGGGTTGAAATGCCCCAAACAATATACGTCATGTACGAATAGGCATACCCCCCCCTACCACAGCCAAACACGTCCGCCCTGCAATACACTAAAGTGTTACAGATCCTATAAGCAGGACCTGACATGACATGTGCACAACATGTAAACAGTACTACAATCCACCTGTATGATGTCAGGCTGGTATTGGTAACATATAATGCAGTACAGTGTGGCTCCCGTACGAAATGTAAAATATGGAAGCTATCAACATCCCCAGGATACATATACACAGACACATATCTGCAGATACAGATATATATATATATATATATATATATATATATATATATATATATATATATATATATACACATACACATACATGTGACTACACAGACACACAGAGATATGTACAGTAAGATACATATGTAGAAGGTGCACACAATATGGAACAGCCACTATATGCCTACAGTTCACACCTGAACAACTGGACACTGTATTGGCCACCCATCCAATTACAATCATTGCCTGCAACATATACCCACAGACAAGTCATAGGAAAAACACCACACACCGGTTTGCAGAAATGGAAAACCTAAAACCTTTATTTGTGTACTATTACAGTTCTATATGCCATGTCATACAGCTGTGCAGACACTGCCATCCATATAAACAGAGTAATGCAACTGTGAAACAGTGATACTAATACAGTAGTCTGGAAAGATTCACAACTGTCGCTGTTCAGGCCAATGCCTTCATATTATACAATAGTAAAGACAGACTGGGCGACAGGATGCCAAACAATCAACAGTAAGTAATACAGGTGTATAATTCAGCAGCCTCCATCTACACTCTCTACAAACTCACTAGGCGTTGAAGACTTCAGCTGACCAAATGGGATGCAACTGTTACATAACAAGGCATAACTGACACCATCACAAGCACACTGACAAACAGAACAGTCTTGCATGGCAGGAGGCAATAGGCCTGCATTAACCCAATATATGTGAGTAATGCAAATATAGGTGAAGTATACGGTACTGTACATGCAGATACCTTAAGGCAGCCCACCCCTGATACCCCCACATTTTATAACAGCCTAGGTCAGTTATGGTGCACCCCCCCCCCCAGAATCAATACTACAGGCCCATATACCACTGTTACATACACTGGCCTCTGGAGTGCATAAGGGCACATATGTATTGTTTTGGTGCAGCCCACACATATATGGCCCCAGCACCAATGCATGTGTGGGGGATACAACAGCAGTGGAATGATGGCAGCAATGGCAGTGTGATATACACACAGCACACTATAGCAATAACCCACGCCTGGGTGTGGGTAATGCTGGATTTACCCACGGTTGGCGTGGTTTGGTCCCGAGGGCGAAGCCCGAGAGACCAAACAAAGCCAACCGTGGGTAAATCCAGCATTACCCACACCCAGAAGTGGGTTATTGCTATTATACAATGACATTATTTAAGAAAAGAAATAATTACTTTTCTTAAATAATGGCATTGTATAATGCCTCTTTACTGCCCTTCCACAGCTGTCTGGTATTCTGCGGCAGTTCTGATGTACTGCGCATGCCTACACAGTACAGTGTACATCATGTACATCATGCCTACACAGTACAGGAGATCTCCGTTGCTTATTGTAAAGCTGTCTCGCTATGTTAAACCCATTTAACATAGCGAAACAGTTTAAAGCAACGGAGATCTTGCGATCTCCGTTGCTTTTTTTTTTAAAAAAAAACTGTCTTGCTATGTTAAATGGGTTTAACATAGCGAGACAGCTCTGAAATAAGCAACGGATATCTCCATTGCTTATTTTAAAGCTGTCTCGCTATGTTAAACCAATTTAATATAGCGAGACAGCTTTAAAAAAAAAAAAGCAACGGAGATCGCAAGATCTCCGTTGCTTTTTACACTGTGTCGCTATGTTAAAGGAGTTTAACATAGACGGAGCTTTAAAAAGCAACGGAGATCTCCGCTGCTTTTTAAACCTGTGTCGCTATGTTAAACTCTTTTAACATAGCGAGATAGTGTTTTATACTAACGGAAAAAGTCCGGGCGACCGGACCTTTTTCCGTGAGTATATTGAGGGATTTACAACGGGCACGCTGGTTGGGCTGGCCAATCAGCGTGCACGTTTTAGGGGAGGAATTGTATAATACAGAATAACCCCTGACAGCATGTCATATGTGCAAAGCATGGTATGTAGGTGGAGGACAGAGGGTGGAACACAGGCCCATATGTGGGAAACTGTTACCATACACTAAGCAAGTTGCTGGTGTTACAGGATAGTCTGCAGCATACCCTTAGCCAGGGAATTGAGATTAGAAACATAAATGGATGTAGCCATGTACTGATAGCACTCAACACACACACTGCCAGTGACATATCCGATACAGGACCTGTGTAGTGGACAGACAAAACATGATAGGCACACCTCTGGCCACCAACAGGATAAGCCCACAGTTGAGAGCTATGCAGACAGACTGCATTCCAAGGTAACCTAGTATGTACACACACACCCTGTAACACCAGTACTATACAAAGCATAACACAACTCTACTCACACTCTGCCTGTAGTTCTGGAACCTCCTACAAATATGTAGCTGGCCTAAGTGTGCCGGTTCCCCTGAAAGAGGTACTGCTACCTGCTGTCTGTAACACTGACTCCCACACACAGGAAGGATGTCCATCACACAGGAAAGCTAAAGGGACCCCGCCCACATGATGTAGGGATTTATAGTAGCTGGTTGCCATGACAGTGGTAATTGGAAGTACTACACAGCAAGCTGCATGCAGTTAGCAAGTGTAGGACACTTATTGGTGCAGAGGCCATCACCTGATCAAGTGCATCACCTACTAAAGCCAGGCTACAATCTACCCCAAACAGCTCAATCCATTCACAGGAAAGAGAAAGCAAGCAAGAAAAAAAAAATGGAAATAAAAAGACACAAAGAACATTTACAGCTGAAAACGCAGCTTCCAGTCAGTAATATATACTTCCCACAACAGGTATGTGAAGTATATGTACATGTACTAGACTGTAGTACCTGGTCCATAGTACTGTGATAGATGATGTGGAATGCGTTTTATGTGCCAGCAGGTGTTGTTGTGATGATGGTCAACTGAACAACTGCTATGGACAATAGTGTCTGTCCCTGTGGATAGAGGGCCATAGCTGTTAACTGTGCAGGTTAGCATTAACAAGATGTAAGCATAGTGTGTGTTGTGTAATGGGGAATATGCATATGACGTGGCCAATAGCCGGTGGTGGAAGTTATTGCAGTGTGATGGACATGTGAGAGCCATGGACCACCACTGGCTGTATACCCAGGTGAATCTGTAATGTAGCATGGTAGAATGCCATAGGTGTGTAATAGAGTTAACTGCAAACAGGACCCACATATACCCCATCAATGTCAGGCTTTGTCCATACGTGGCACCTGTCTGTGTTGTAGCAAGGCAGAACAGTGCAGCTGTGCAGGGAGGTGTTGTGTGATTGTGAAGCTGATGTCTGAATGTACCCCACATAGAGGTATGCATACATGTACATATGTCACAGATTTAATATCCAAGGATAAATGTATATCAGCATTTATGTCCAGAAATATACATATACCCATGTGTAGACATATACATGTGCACGTATATATGAAGTCACATATATCTACACACATATAGATAAATACCGATATGCAAATGTCTACATCTGTACAAACACACACACAAACAGATGTGTATGGAAAGGCATGTCCCCTATATCACTACCACAGTGATGTGTGCTATGTGCGAGGCAGCAGCACACACAGCAATACAGACAGATATCTACAGCTGGCAGTGTATGCACCATGGCCGGGTATGTCACGTTAGTCCCGTCCTAGCACCACAATGCCCCTGCCTGTGAAGTATGCAATGGGAATATGGGGAAGTATGGCAGATACACATGTGGAGGTGGTCAGGATTGGTAGATATAGAGGACAGTCTACAGGGGTGGTATATGACTCGTGGTGGGTAAACACCGTGGATGGTGTGTGTGGTCCGTGATGTGGATGCCCCATGGTCCCCAATATGGGCACAATAGGAACAAGGCTCCCACCAACTGCCACTCACAACAGCAGTCCATGTCCAGAAGGCGCCAGGTCTGGTGGCTGAGCAGGAGGAGCATGTTGTCAGTGTGAATTTGTACTGGGTGCCTCAGACTGAAGTAGCACATCCCTCATGTGTCTGTGGAGCCTGGTATGGAACAGACCCTAGACCTGAGCTCAGGGGACAGGAACATGTTGGTATGTGCCCTGAGGCCCTGAGGGAGGTGGGCCAACATCCCCTGGGTGATTCCACCTGATGATATTGCTGTAACAGTCAACAAGGAGGCCCCAGGTTGTCACACACATGTGATGTGGCCATGGTCAGATGGGTGTGGAGAGGTGGATCAGCTGGCCGATGGAACATATACATGTTATTGTGTCACTGTCATAGTACATATGTTGGTAGTAATAGTCTACACAATCCTGGTACATGTCCAACAGCATGCACAGAACCCCCCTATAACACAGACTGTCAGATGTGCAGCAATCTCCAAGCAGCCGTAACACTAGCATATATGTAACCATAGTGGTCCTGACAATGGCATGCAAGTGAATAGTCTGTAACAGGCCAGCAATGTTAGTGTCCACACAGGGGACATGGCTACAATCACATAGCAGAAGATGTGGTACAATATACAATGTGGTACGATATACAATCTGTCTAGATGGTAGTTAAGCTGTAGCCATACCTAATGAGTTGTGTGTACAATCTGTTGAAGCTGATATGGTGGGGGGGGTGACAAGAGATGTACTGTGGTAATCTTGCCATAGGAGTCGTTCAGGCCTGTTCCCATCCTCATGTTTTTCTGGCAAGATGGCACACATCAGGCATATTCCGCTGAGGAAAATGATGTCATCATAAACCACCTGGTTCTGCACTACCAGGACCTGTTTGGCAGGACAGCACAAGAACAGCAGGAGCAGACCGCCCTGTGGAAAGATCTTGCCCACAGGGTCAATGATGTCAGCCTGCATAACCGCATTTATGGGCAGGTCCGACATCATTGCAGCGACCTGCTTTGCAATGCACGTCGACATGCTGCCGCAGTCCAAGGGGATCACCTTGCCACGGGAGGGGGCATGCCATCCATCCCCCCTGACACTTGTGGAGAAGCTCCTCACCAGCCTTGTGCCACCTGCCTGTCCAGAACACCATCAACCACTGGACCCCTTCGTGGAGGTGGGGGTCACCCACACAACAGCTGAGGAGAGTACAGGTAAGAACACAGGGCACATCAGTAGACCACTGTTGTGTAAATATCCGCAGTGGTACAGGTAGATCATGCATATCTGATCTGAAATACAAATATTGTGTTGCTGCATTGTAGTAATAAACAGATGTCCAGATGTGGTAGTATTGTGTGAATTTAAGGTTGATATATATTAGTAGTGCACTCAGGCTGTAGCAGTTCCATAGGTGTGGCCACTGACTTTGCATCTCTCACCCACTCATGTAGGTCTCTCCGGGGTAACAGCAAGGTAGCAGCCTGAAGCTGGTGAGTATGTCTTATATAGATGCATGCCAACACACTGGACATGTAATGGTGATGTTATATTCCATGCACACACCTACCCTGAATGCATGTTGTACATGTGCATGTATTGCTACTGTGAAATACATGGTCTCACAGGGGGTGAACATGATGGGGTATTGAAAGGGTATGTCACACACCTGCATGACAACTAACATCCTGTCATTGCGAAATGTGTCCACAAGGGGTAACATACTGTTGGTAGACATGGCCTACAGCAGCGACATGTTCTGGACAACACCAATATACAATGCAACACCAGTGTACATATCTGTAGGGCAATGCCAACTGCTGCTGAGATACACCATGACATACGGCATTACAGTAGTCCACATTATCAGCTGGGTCTAAGCTGCAACATGTGGTGTGCAGTGTATGGGACACTGCAAGCTGACACATATGTGTAGGGCTTACCTGTCATGCATCTGCATAAATGCTGAGGAGGGGTCTCAGCATGAAACACCATTGCACTGCAACAGGGATCCTAAGGAGGGCAGGAATGGCTCTATCTGCATATAGTCAGGTCCAGGACCTGTGGCAGCTGTAACCCTACCCACACTGCAATAGTGACAGCATTGTGTGAACACCACGGGATGTGCACGAGTAGACCTTGCATTCATGCAGAATGGGGGGGGGCATGTATAGGGTAGGCTGAACATACACTGGCAGTTGCAGAAGGCCCACGCTGGTATGAGCAGTGACTGCTGTAGTACACACAAGAAGTGTGATAAACCGTCATGATAAGGGTGTGCACATATATCCCCACATGGTGTGCATGCATTGCGACCAGCAGCCGCACACCTAACACAATCTGTAGACACTGCATGTGAATTTACAGAACATATGTTACATACCAGGTGTGTGTACAGCTAAGATCTGCAGTTCTGTGGTCTCATGCTAGATCACGGATGTGTATGCAAAAGCAATAAAGGTGTGTACACCCCCCCCCCATAGCCACGGTATGCTCTGATGGTTGTCAGTGTAAGCATTTCTGCAGTGGCCATACATGGTCTGTTGATGTTGACAGCTGTAAATCAGGCATCCGGGATTTACCAATGACAACAGTCTACATATCATCCCAGGTATGTGTTGCTGAAACACATAGGGGCTGTGAGAGGTACAGCTGGCATAACTGACACGGTACTACACATTCTGCAATGGGTTGGACATCTGTGACTTGTGGTGCACAGTACATGGCAGGGTGCAAAACAGGTGCACAGCAATAATGTGTACATGGGTGCAGAGGTATCCAGGGGAAGGGGCAGCACCTAGTCATAGCACATGCATCATACACATGTATACCACTGCTAGCATGGTGTGAGTATAGCTGAATTGCATGCTGTACTGTACCATATGTTCTGCATGTTGGCAGATGGGTAATTGAAGGGCTGCGTGTACGATCATTATGCAACCTCACCTGTGTGTGTGTGTGTGTGTGTGTGTGTGTGTGTGTGTGTGTGTGTGTGTGTGTGTGTGTGTGTGTGTGTGTGCGTATCCTGGTGGTTAGTTTGCCTGCAGGTTCACTCTGGCAAAGTGGTGGGAAGCAGATGCATGTATGATGCATGTTTGTGTTTGTGTGTGTGGCCATATATGCACATGTGTGATTGTGGGGTGTTCATACGGCTGTACCACCCTTTGGGACCATGCAGTACATGGACAAGGAGTGCCACATTGCACACCAGGAATACCTGTTTTGTACTCACAGGACAGCAAATAGTATAATATGGCCTGTAGCTTAGATCAGGCATCTGGAGGGAAGGTAGACCCCAGGTACACACTTAATATTGCTGTCAGTGGAGAGGTCACTTACAGCGCAAGTATGCAGCTCTACAGATGCATTGGGGAAGTAACAGTTAACACCAGGGAGTATATCCACATTTTACAGCCGACACATGATGGGCCGACGGAGCAGCTTATCCGGCATGTACTGAGCATTACAGACACATGACACACCAGTGGGAACTATTGTGGGTACAACATAGTAGCCCACACATATAGGGGCCATGCACATCATTCCGGCCATACAGAGGGTGCATACCGAATGACAGCACTGAGGTCATGTTACTCCACTACACACACGTCAGGCAGGTAATATAGCAACAGGCCTTGTGTTGTGGCCGCTTGTGTGGGCATTTAGAGGACTGTGATGTTAATGAGTGGCAGCAATATGTATATGTTAAGTGTGAAACACATAGGGGCTGTGAGAAGTACAGCTGGCATAACTGACACGGTACTACACATTCTGCAATGGGTTGGACATCTGTGACTTGTGGTGCACAGTACATGGCAGGGTGCAAAACAGGTGCACAGCAATAATGTGTACATGGGTGCAGAGGTATCCAGGGGAAGGGGCAGCACCTAGTCATAGCACATGCATCATACACATGTATACCACTGCTAGCATGGTGTGAGTATAGCTGAATTGCATGCTGTTCTGTACCATATGTTCTGCATGTTGGCAGATGGGTAATTGAAGGGCTGCGTGTACGATCATTATGCAACCTCACCTGTGTGTGTGTGTGTGTGTGTGTGCGTATCCTGGTGGTTAGTTTGCCTGCAGGTTCACTCTGGCAAAGTGGTGGGAAGCAGATGCATGTATGATGCATGTTTGTGTTTGTGTGTGTGGCCATATATGCACATGTGTGATTGTGGGGTGTTCATATGGCTGTACCACCCTTTGGGACCATGCAGTACATGGACAAGGAGTGCCACATTGCACACCAGGAATACCTGTTTTGTACTCACAGGACAGCAAATAGTATAATATGGCCTGTAGCTTAGATCAGGCATCTGGAGGGAAGGTAGACCCCAGGTACACACTTAATATTGCTGTCAGTGGAGAGGTCACTTACAGCGCAAGTATGCAGCTCTACACATGCATTGGGGAAGTAACAGTTAACACCAGGGAGTATATCCACATTTTACAGCCGACACATGATGGGCCGACGGAGCAGCTTATCCGGCATGTACTGAGCATTACAGACACATGACACACCAGTGGGAACTATTGTGGGTACAACATAGTAACCCACACATATAGGGGCCATGCACATCATTCCGGCCATACAGAGGGTGCATACCGAATGACAGCACTGAGGTCATGTTACTCCACTACACACAGGTCAGGCAGGTAATATAGCAACAGGCCTTGTGTTGTGGCCGCTTGTGTGGGCATTTAGAGGACTGTGATGTTAATGAGTGGCAGCAATATGTATATGTTAAGTGTGATGCAGGATGGGGTAACACATGGATATATACGTGGGGCTGTCTGTAAAGCCATGGACAGGTAGGTAGTATGGAGCTGTGTGTGTGCATGTGTGTGTGCATACTGTTAAGCAATGCTGTACAGGTTTTAAAGTGTGGTTATTGTTTTCCCCCACAGGTGGCGAGGTGGGTCCAGGTCCCTCCTGCACCCAATCTGATGTATGTGCATGTATGTGGATGGGTCTACATCAGGTCGCAGGGTATACATGCCTCACCGAGCCACCTGTCCATACAGACACCGATGATGATGATAATGGTGAGGCACAGGTGGGGTTGTCAGGGGTCAATACTGTGCCAACATTTGACACCCCCCCTTTTAGCCACCCCACCCCCACACACAGTTATAGTGCCTATACACACCCCACTACCAGTGGCCATAGCAGAGGGACAGCTGGCGTTCAGTGGCAGTGGACGGGAAAGTGTGGTATCCATGCCTACTGTGTCCAGTCACAGCAGGCATAGCTAGATGTCCGGCAGGCTGTCACATAGGCGGATGTCCCACGGTGCTCATGGTAGGGCCGCTTGACATCATGCCCCTAGCAAAGGCAACATAGCTGCAACCAGCAGAAGCATGTTCTAGGCTGTAATGGCTGTGCAGACACGTATTGAGCGTTACACCAGACATGGCCTTAGGCTGCAGAGAGCTGCACTTGCAACTGTAGGGGACAACCTCCGTGAAGTGGTGGCTGCCATCCATGCTTCTAATGAGCAAGCAGATAGATGGTATGATGAGATGATGGCCCTCATCAGCCGTGGTGTGTACGTGCTTCGACATGTGGTAGGGATGCAGCGACGCCCACGTGGACATGGGCCAGCAACACCAACAGCTGGCACTCAGCCCCTGGCAGGCACTGTCCACGTGTCCATGGCCGGAGACAGTGAACTGCACACCCTACCAGGTGTGGTCTGCAGCAGTCCATAAACACCTGTGTAGGGCAGCCATAAGGCAGAACTGTGTGCATGCATACCCACACACTATGCACACACACCTAGGGCAACCTCATACCTACACACACTTCACCTCAGCCAGCTCCCCAGAGTACACCCCTCATCCACACACATGGTGTCAAATGTATGGCCCACCCTCGGCCTCTGGCAGACCAACACCACACCTTGTGCATATGATACCTGTGCCCCATCCCTGTCATCCATACCATCGATAACAAGGACAGGCTGATATTGTTCTGATGCACAAGGTGACTGTACACCAATGTACCACCGTTCTGCAGTATAACAAGTTGTAGTGTGTGAAGCATATTTGACAGATAGTGTAGCTGTCCAGCAATGATGCCATCTAGCTGTAACACTGTTTGGTTGTGGTCTCTAAACTGATATGCAATTGTGTTGTAGGTGTACATGTGCCAGCACGAGGATGGTCTTTGGTCATATTGCACAATGGGGTATGTCACTGTGCTGACACCATAGCAGTGACATATCTGGGGCACAGTCGAACACATTTCACAGGTTACTATACCAGGTATTGCCTGTGCCACATGGACAGGTGGCCCGGTGAGGCATGTATACCCTGCAACCTGATGTAGACTCATTCACATACATGCACACTGTTACTTGCCAACACTGGGAATGGACCCCTACCTAGCAATGTTGTGATACTGACGTGTGTGGCCTACAGTGCACAACACTGCCTTAATCACTCTGTATCCAACAGACCATGTTCTGCCCAGCAACAAAATGAGCAGCCCTTGCAGGTCATGAACGCAGGGCCCTTTACACTGAAGTCACAACACATGACCACTACGCCATGACCACTGTGGGGACAGCTGTTGTGTTACCAATATAGCTGTCATTACCCAAACTGAGTGGTAGTGAACACTTGCCTTTACGTCCTAGATTGTGTAGTCCTTGTCATTAATATGACTGTTGCATCACATATGTTGTCTTATGTACATATAGCAGATACATATGGTGGGATACATGTGGAGGGTATACACAACCATGATGCTTACTCATGACAGGTATATGGTTGTAAACATATAGGTGTACAGATGCTACATGTACACTCACAGTTGTACGCATACATATGTCTGTATACACACCTGTATAGTGCTACATATATATGGCCATGTGTACATCTCTTTGTATGTACATATCCATACATATATGTACCTACACATATGTGTATATATAGGTATATGTACATATAGATATATATGTATATAGCTATATATGTATGCATGCATATCCTATGTGTACAGATATGCCTAGTTATGTTGGTGTGTGTGTGTGTGTGTGTATATATATATATATATATATATATATATATATATATATATATATATATATATATATATATGTGACTATATGTGCATACATATCTATACCAATATACCTACTATTGTCGCTATATCTGTAGATATCCATACGTATATGTGCATATGTATCACTCTCTGTATATGTGCAGACATATATTGCTCTGTACAAGTATATATCTAGGTGTGTATATGTATAGCTATGTACATATACATACCGATCTATATATGTCGATATGTATATGTGCAATCATATATATATATATATATATATATATATATATATATATATATATATATATATATATATATCTGGATGATTATATGTACAGATATTCTCACCATATGTCCTGGACACGGAGTGTAGACCTACCCCAGCAGGTATACTGGTAGACTATTGCTTATATAATTGGGATTGTCTTCACAGACATGGTGTGTGTGGGAGGTCACATCTGCTTTCCACTTGTGGTCCATTGACTACTGACAGACATCCTAAGGACATCCTAGTAAAGTACCACTGCTAGCACATAATGCCCCCATGGACTGCAGCACAGATACTGGCGACTATATGTGGACATTCTGAATCCCTCTTTACAGTCCAGAGGTATACACAGAACCCCTTAGTGCTAAACATGTGTACTATGCATGACAATGTGGCATGTAGATGGGTATAACACATAACGACTGGTATACATATTCCACCATAGGTTAAGCATTCACATACCCCTGTCTGGTCTGACACATGGTACAGGGGTGCCATGGCCACATACTACTTACTAGATATTAACATACATCTGTACAGCATCCCAGTGCTCTGTCTGACATACATGACTGTTAAGGGAGACCCGGCAGCAGTACATCCAGCAAGCATCTCCACATGACATCTCACTGGATAAGTACACTGAGCTGCTAGACATGTTACAATGCAATGTACAGGCTACAGGCAGACTGGCTCAACACTGGCCAAAATCTCCTATGGGGGAATGCACATGTACCTGCATATATAGTAGGCTCTGCATGCATGTCACAGCACAGGGTAAGATACACCTGTGTGAAGGTGCATAACCACATCCAATTTTAACACAGCCACATATGGTAAGCTAGCATAAAAGTACAGCCAATGGACTATCTGTTCAACACCATCCTCATATGTGCCACTCACAGACTAACCCTACATATACTGGCTGCTACACAGTGTGGTCTGCTGTCTGTCTGTGTTATGGGACATGTGTGTATGGCCCTTCAAACATGTAAACCACTACGGTAACATACAGTGGAGCAGCATGTAACATCAGATGGGACGGGATCTATAACAATGACATCTATCACAGTCTGTACATAGGCTAAAGAACATGTTAACAATACACACACTGTCAACATTCACCATAGTTACACAGACCTCAGTACTGTACAAACGACCAAGGAATGTCCTGGTAATTTCGTCAAATATTACCCGTACTGTACATAACGTGTAGCAGTCTGATATCTCACTGGCTTGCTATCAGATATGATGACACTAATGATGGTGTACAGCACATATGCATCTCTTAATGCACGACGTATGTACAAAGGTTGACAGAGTTGTGGCTGGAAGCACATACACAGGGCCAATATTGACATGTTGCTGTGATAACCTCATACATGTACTGTCGTAACAGGGTTTGTTGCAACATGTGTCCTGTGAGGGATATGAAGTCACTAACTGTCACGGCTTTCACCATCTACAGACAGCAATCCTCACACTTCTACAGTTCACAGTTACGTGCTCTATGGGTAACACATGACAATAAGGGCACAACACACTGCCCAGTCTGCAGACGACCCTGCAGATGCGGATTCCTCATAAACATAGAACTGACATGGCAGGTATTACAACATGTAGTACAGCCATATATACACACACAAACACACACACACTGTTAAAAGTACAGTTTTGTACCTACCATAAATGTAGATGTTCGAAGATCCACATTGCTGCAGTCCTTACTTATGGGTAGTCCGCTGTCCTCGGTCGGCCCGAATACCAAAGTATTAGGCTGACGTCGGTCATGGGCGCACAGCCCTGACATCAGAGCGTCAGGGTATAAATGCGCATGACCGACGTCATATCCTCAGTCTTTTCTTGCCCCAGATGTCAGAAGGCCCTAAAAGAAAGGCCACAGCCAAAAAACAGAGTACCTTCCCAAAAGATATGCCCAACTACAGCCATCACCCAAACCATATAACCATGCTAAGCTACAGAGGGAAGGAGGGAGAATTGACTGCAGCAATGTGGATCTTCGAACATCTACATTTATGGTAGGTACAAAACTGTACTATGTTCTTCATCTCACATTGCTGCAGTCCTTACTTATGGGTAGAATCCCAAAGCAACGGGAAAGGGAGGTTGGCAAAATCATAAAGCAGTAGGGGCTGCTAAAATGCCTTGTAATATTGCAGTGGCAAATCCAGCCCTAGACTTAGAATAAAGAGGAAGGTGGTAATGTTTAGAAAAAGTATGTACTGAACTCCAAGTGGCTGCTTCCAAAATATCCTTTGTAGCTACCCCCCTTAGAAAGGCAGTAGAAGTTGCAGTAGCTCTAGTGGAATGAGGTCTGATTCCAGCCGGAATCTCCTTACCATGATGGGAATAACAAAAAGAAATACAAAACCCAATCCATTTAGAAATAGTTTGTTTTGAAACAGGTCTACCCTGTGAACCCAAAGCAAAATAAACAAACAACTGCTGAGACTTTCTGAACTCCTTGGTTCTGCTCAAATAATAACGCAACTGCCTGTGAATATCCAAAGTATGCAAAATCTTCTCCCCTTTATTTTGAGGATTTGCATAAAAAGTAGGCAAATGAATAGTTTGGTTTAAGGCCACACTAGAAACCACTTTGGGCATAAAGGAAGGATTAGTACGCAAAGATACCCTATCCTTATGAAAAATCAAGAAAGGCTCCACTGCCATAAGGGCCTGTAATTCAGAAACCCTTCTTGCAGAAGTAATGGCCAACAAAAAAGCAGTTTTCCATGACAAATACTTTAACTCGGCAGTAGCTGCAGGCTCAAAAGGTTGTAGAGTAAGCTTTTCCAACACAAAATTGAGATCCCAAGCAGGAGTAGGAGCTCTACGTGGGGGTCTTATGTTCTTTGCCCATCTGAGAAACTGCTTAAACAAAGGATGAGAGAATAAAGGAGGGTCACAGTCATAATTAGCCGAAATGGCTGCAGCATGAACCTTTATGGAGGAGAAGGACAAACCTTTGTCTAATAACTCAGTAAGATATTGTAAGGAAGCACTCAAATTAGGCTTGGAAACATCAAAATCCTTCCCTTTGCTCCAAATAAAAACTCCTCCATTTATCAGCATAAACTTTCCTTGTACTAGGCCTCCTGGCCTCCAAAATAACATTCAAAACTTGTTGTGGAAGCTGAGAACCTCCAGAATCTAAAACAGAATATGCCAGGCTGTTAGATGCAGAGACTGAATTCTGACATTGAGAAAGTGATTGCCCTCCTGAGACAAAAGGTGTGGAATCAAAGGCAGAGGCCATGGAGGCTCTCGACCAAACTCCTCAGTAATGGGTACCAGTGTTGTCGAGGCCAATCCGGTGCTATCAGGATCATGGATGGCTTGTCTTGTCTGGCCTTCAAGAGAACCTTGGGCAGAAGAGGTAGAGGTGGAAAGGCATATACATGAAGATTGTTCCAACTGAATGACAGAGCATCCACCTTCCAAGCTGTGGGATGAAACCTTTTGTGCAAAACTTTGGCAACTGGTAATTTAGTGGAGAAGCGAACAGATCTATGTCTGGAGTTCCCCATGACACTGTCAACTTTTGAAATACCTGAGGATCCAATTTCCACTCGTGAGGATCCACTATTTGTCTGCTCAATACATCTGCTAAGGAGTTCTGTGCTCCTGGTAGAAATCTTGCCTGAAGATTGAGGTTGTAACTGAGAGCTGCCTCCCACAAAATCATCGCTTGTCTGCAAAGAGGGTACGAATGAGTTCCCCCTTGCTTGTTGATGTACCACATGACAGTTGTGTTGTCTGTTAGAATCAACACCTGCCCTGGGTGAAGTAAATCCTTGAAAGCCATCAATGCAAATTGTACTGCTAACATCTCCTTCAAGTTGATATGCAAATGTTGAAGTCTGGCAGGCCACGTGTCTTGCACCCATTTTCCATTGAGGTGTGCACCCCAAGCCTTGTCCGAGGCATCCGTCGTTAGAATCTGACTCGCCTCTGGTCGGGTCACAGAGAGTCCCTTGTTTAGGTGACATTCCTGAGCCCACCACAAAAATTCCTTCCGAATGCAAGGTATTATCTGAATGACAGTGTCTAGATCCTGGCAGTGTTGTGTCCATAGATTTTTGAGATACCATTGAAGCTTCCTCATATGCAATTTGGCATTGGGAAGCACCAGAATACAAGATGCCATGAACCCCAAGGCTTGAAGGACTGTCCTTGCAGTCAGCCTGGACTGTAGAGACATTTGATGGAAATAAAGTGAAAGACTTTTCTGTTTGTCCGGGGTCAAAAAGGCCATCTGGGAAGCTGTATTCAGTCTCACACCCAGAAAGCACATGTCCTGAGAGGGTACTAGACTGGACTTTGTTTCGTTCACAGAATACTCTAGGCATCTTAACACTACCATCACATACTGTAGATGCTGAAGAAGCTCGTCCTTGTCTTGTGCAATAATCAGGCAATCGTCCAAGTAAGGATAAATTTGTATTCCTTCCATCCTGAAAAAGGCTAACACTGGAGCCAGAACCTTTGTGAACACTCTGGGCGCAGTAGATAAGCCAAAGGGCAATGCAGAGAACTGATAATGTAAATTTCCAGCTCGAAACGCAGGTACTTCCTGCAACTGGGCCTGATAGGAACATGAAGATAAGCCTCTTTTAGATCCAGAGTTACCATCCAGTGTTCTTTTCCCAGCAGAGGCAAAAGCTGTTGTAATGTCAACATTTTGAACTTTGGAATGTCCAAATAAGTGTTGAGGAGAGATAAATCCAAAATCGGTCTCCACGTGTTCCCTTTCTTTGGTACTAGAAACAGGCGGAATAAAACCCTAGACCCACTTCGAAGGAGGTACTGGCTGTATAGCTCCCATGTGAAGAAGTAATGAAATCTGTTTGTGAGCCTCCATCCTTTGCGAGGAGGAATGTCTGGCATACCTTTGAAAGGAGGCAATGTATGGAAATAAAACTTGTAACCTTTGTTTATAATGTCCAACACCCATTTGTCTTGGGTGATTAAAACCAATTTTGCTTGAAGAGAGCTAGCTTTCCTCCCAAAGGAGCTGCCAGGCAAGAAGAATCTGGCAGCTGAAAATGCAGGTCATTGGGCCTGTTTACGAAAGGACTGGCCCCTACCCTCACCAGCAGATTGAGCAGGCGAACTCCATGTTCTAGGCCTAAAGGTACTCTGAGCTCTGCCCTATCACGCCTAGATCTACCCCTAGACTGGAAATCAGAAGAAGGGTACGTCCACCCCTTAGCAGGCCAATTTCTACTAAACTTAGGAGGTTGAACCTGCAAAAATCTTTAACCGCCTGCATAGACTTAGCCTTGTCCTCCATTTTCTTCAAAACAGACTCCACAGGAGGACCAAACAAAACTGGACTGTAAAGGGGCATCCAGAATTCTAGACTTAACATGCTCAGATAAATTCTGATCCTTAAGCCAGGCATGCCTACGAAGAACTGAACCAGTGGCAGCCACTCTAGAAGAAGCCTGCAAAGCATCAAAGCCACACTGCAAAGAATGTTTCCACCTGTTCAGAAACATGCACCAAATCTTGCAATTCTTTACACTCTATGCCCTCTGCCAAAGCATCCACTTTAGATTTTAGCTGAGAAAGGAGGAAATTCTGATATTTCAACATATGAAACTGGCAATTTAAAGCCCTCATTGCTAAAGTAGAAGAGGTGTACACCTTCTTACCCCATCTGTCCAAAGCTCTAGCTTCCTTATCTAGAGGAACCGGATTCTTTACAACAGAAGCCCTAACACCCTTAGGCCCCTGACTAATAGTTTCTGGGTCCGCCCTAGGACTCTTATATAGGTATTTATGAGCCTCAGGTACCCTATAATACCTGTCCGGTTTAACTGGTGCAGGAGGCATAGAATCTGGATTAAATGAGGCCTCCAAAACATCCTGAACAACATCCAAAACAGGAGGAATAGCCAAGGGTCTGTGCTGTGGTAAAACAAGAACTCTCTAAGCCTCTTTCTGGAATCTGAGTAATCCTGTCCTTCCCACTTAAAATGTTCCCTCATAGAATGTAAGGTTTCTGAAAATGAAAAATCCTCTGAGGGAAGCAGAAGGAGTAGAATCCTCTGCATCGAATCAATAAGGAGGAAAATCTTGAGTATCTTCAGCAGAAGACTCAGAATCATCTGAGGCCTGCTCCAAAATTTCCAACTCTGGCTCTACCCTGGGCCTCTTATCAGGAGGGGGCATGGAACCTCTAATTAAAGTAATCAAATCTTCTGCCATTTTAAGCATATGCTTCTTAGGTACAGACCCTGAAGAACCAGAACTAACTCCAGAAGAAGGCAAAACAGACCTGCCCTTAGAAGGAGCCCTAGAAACAGTAGCAGAAGGCCTAACCCCTTAGGCAAAGAAGGGAGAATAGTAACCTGAGAGGCCCCTTCAGCCTGACCGGACTCGTGTGAGGCCACATCCTGTAAAATCAAGGTTTCCCCCGAGACTCAACAGAAACTTCAGCCGGATCCACCTGTTCCACTGCAGTCTCTAAAGGACCGGCGTCCGAAATGGACGAATCATCCTGCCTAGGCTTTACAGATTTGTCTTTACGCTTCTTAGGAAGCGGACGCCGGAGGATCCGACGGCATATTATAATTACACCGCTTGCCAAAGACTAACCTAGCGCAATCTAGCCTTCTCTTAATAGTGCTTATTAAACCTAGCACAAAACCGACACCCAACTACGCCGTGCTCCGGTCCCAAGCAAGGGATACAAAGCGAGTGGTAATCCCTATGCGGTATCTGCTTCCCACAAGAAATACAATTATTCACTTTTTCTGACATCCGGTAAATAACTGAGGCAAGAAAAACAAAATGCTCCCCAACGGGGTACTTAGCCCAACTTGGTATGTCTGAAACTCCGAAAACGAAAAATTTCAGAAAGCCGAACGGCACTTGCAACGCTACTTCTGCATCGGACCATGCGGCAAAAAAGACTGAGGATATGACGTCGGTCATGCGCATTTATACCCTGACGCTCTGATGTCAGGGCTGTGCGCCCATGACCGACGTCAGCCTAATACTTTGGTATTCGGGCCGACCGAGGACAGCGGACTACCCATAAGTAAGGACTGCAGCAATGTGAGATGAACATTACTCCACATGCAGTATAGCAGCACTTACAGTCTGTAGTCAGGTCAGGCACATCCTCCTCCTGTGTGCTGCCCTGTTTCCACAGTGTATGTTGTTAGAGGTAAATTCACAATCCATCTGAGATGCTGTTCGCCAAACAAAAGATCTAGTTCCTGCCACAGTGGATGCAAAGGGCCAACACCAACATGATCTTCCTAGATATTGGAGTGCATTTCCATGCAATTGGCTATGGGAATGTTACCACAGCTGTTCCACATGCACTCAGCTAGAGGAGGACTGCCATTGGTGCAGAGGCCATCAGCTAATCATGACCATCACTTACAAAACACAAGCTTCTGCCTAGCAAAGCAGGTGTACATCCCATATCCACCAGAGAGGCTGTGAGAGGGACAGACAGAGACAAAGTATGTCAGGGAAGGTGTGGGTGAGTAAAAGCTAAGCATGTTTGTGTCATATACCTACCAGTACAGGGTTTGAAGCACCTGACTGACTATGCATAGCTATCACATGTGCATGCAGTTATTGCATGCGCCACATAGCTTACATGTTGGTGAGCTGTCCAGACGTATATGTGCTGGTGGGTGACATTTGCAACACTGCTGCGATACAGCAGGTGTAGCACACGAGCCTGTCTACATTAACAGGTGTCAGTGTCAATACAGCCACACTCTCTAAGGGACTCATACACATTGTCACACTTGGCAGGGTAACAACTATACTTCCTAACCAGTCACTTTGCCACAATACAGTAATGCATAGGTATCAACTGGCCCACAGGGTTGAGGTTATCCTGGGGTTCTATGGTCAAAGGGTATGTGACGGTGTCTGACATTAGAGAGCATGATTCAGTATGTCAATGGGGGTGGTTACTGGCTGTGAATGTGGTCAGAAGCATCAAACACCACACACACACAGACACAGGGTGCTAGTACCGGCATGCATGTGTGCATTGCTTCACAGGTGTGTAGTGGTTGACGGTGCCAGATGACTGTACAAAACTAGGTGAGGGGTATACCTTGGCATCAGGACACATGACATGGTCTGCATTATGGTTAAGGGGTGTAGTGTCTGGAATGACCCACACAAGTGGGTATAGTATTCACCATCCAGTCACCTGGGTTACTACTGTGCGTGGCCAGTGCTGTGCAATGCTTGCCATGTATGTGTTCTATACACCATGACATGGACGGTGTTTGGGATGTGCACACATCCTACATTCATTTACAGTGGCATGTGGAAGTGTACCTGGTTTGTCTGACCCATGTTGTGTACACAGAATGTTATCATCAGATGTGACAGTCCTGCCCTCATGTGGCGGGGCCAGGTACTGGACAGTAGGTTGACCCTGCACCTACACTGATAGCATACTACAGGTATTCCCTGATGTCAGTGGCATCTGTCCATACAGGGCATGTGTGTAAGGCAATGTCCCTTGTGGATCACATTTGATGGAACCATAGTTGTTGCAGGCATCCAGTGGGAAACATACTGAAGGCACACTGTCTGCAGTTATGTGCCTATCATACTGATGGACATGGTGCCACGCCTTCTGTAGGCCTCTGCATTCACACCATAGTAACTATCATTCGCCAATATGCAGTGTACTACACACATATTTCCCTGTTGCCTCGGCATGTGTGTGTGTATGAGACATGGGTTGAGAGTGTGCTCTGGGCAATACTGGGGTTGCTAACTGTGACTGCCTGGCCTTGACATCACATGTATGGGTATGGATATGCACCCCAGCCTCTCAGCTATTTCACATCTGTTATCCCTGTACAGTGAACATTGTGATATGTACTAGGGCCACCATATAAGAAATTTGCAGAACCCGCTACACATTGGACCCAGGTGTCACACACGCACACCCACCTCCTCACAGTATATGAGGTACAAACACACATGCACACACCTCTCATGTCCAGGAGTAGAATCTCTGCCTAACTAGTGTATTACACTACAGCACTACACAGTTATAGTATGTGCCACGGTGATTACTGCAGTACTCCTTCCCCAAAGGTGTATATCACATTGGCTGATATCAGCAGGATTGCCAAAGTAGGACATTTGACATAGACTGAGTGTGACTAGCCTTAAATGCATTGCTCCCTACACAGACAGTGAAACACACAAAACATCCACAACCGACATGTGTGGATATAGAACCCCTAACAGACATCTATAACGCACTACATCATGGAGCTGTTATATGGCGCACTACAGGGATTACTGGAGGACTCCTTCCCCAAAGGTGTATAACACACTGGCTGACATCAACAGGTTGCCAAAGTATGGCATTTGAAATGTACTGAGTGTGACTAGCCTCTAATGCATAGCTCCCTACACAGATATTGAAACACACACAAAACATCCAGAACTGCCATGGGTGGGTATAGAACCCTACCAGAGTTCTGAATCACACTACAGCAGTATGCAGTTATGGCACGCACTACGGAGATTACTGGACTACAACCTTCCCAGATGTGTATTTCTGGGTGGATGACATCAGCAGGCTTACCAATGTAGAGCATTTAAATTGTAGGGGGTGTGCCTAACTAAAAAGCACTGCCTTCTACAGGAGCCTGACAGACACAGACACACACAGTTGCCAAGGCTGGGGTTAGAACTCCTATTTAACTAGTTTATCACACTACAGCAGTACACAGTTACGGCATGCACCATGGAGATTACCGGCCTATTCCTTCCCCAAATGTGTATTTCATAGTTGATGACATCGACACACTTGTCAAAGTGGACCATTGGTGGTTGTAGCATCTGTGAATGGACTCAAAAGCATTGCTCCCTACACTGACAAAGTAACACACACACACACAAACATCCACACTTGCCATGTCTGAGAATAGAACTCCTACCTAACTAGTTTATCACACTACAGCGGTACGCAGTTACAGGACGCGCTATGGAGATTACTGGGCTACAGCTTCTCAGAGGTGTATTACTACGTGGATGACATCAGCAGCCTTGCCAAAGTTGAGTATACGACTTGTAGGCAGTGTGAGTACCCTAAAAAGCACTGCTCTCTACACAGAGTCAGACAGACACACACACACACACACACACACACACACACACACTTGGCATGTCTGGGAATAGAACACATACCTAACTACTTTATCATACTACAGCAGTATGCAGTTACAGGATGTGCTACGGAGATTATTGGGCTACAACCTTCCCAGAGGTGCATTTCTCGGTGGATGACATCAGCAGCCTTGCCAAAGTTGAGTATATGACTTGTAGGCAGTGTGAGTACCCTAAAAAGCATTGCTCTCTACACAGAGACAGACACACACACACTTGGCATGTTCAGGAATGGAACACCTACCTAACTACTTTATCACACCACAGCAGTACAGTGTTACAGGACATGCTGCGGACATTACCGGGCTACAACCTTCCCAGAAGTGTATTTCTAGGTGGATGACATCAGTAGCCTTGCCAAAGTTGAGTATATGACTTGTAGGCAATGTGAGTACCCAAATTATACCATGACCCCCTATTAACATTCCAAAACGTGCATGCTGATTGGCCAGCGTGCACATTGTAAATCGACTTATACTAATGGAAAAAGGTCCGGTCGCCCGGACTTTTTCCATTAGTATAAGTCTTTTTTTAAAACACTGTCTCGCTATGTTAAGTTTAATATAGCGACACAGGTTTAAAAAAAGCAACGGAGATCTCTGTTGCTTTTTTTAAAGCTGTCTCGCTATGTTAAACTCCTTTAACATAGCGACACAGTGTGTAAAAAGCAACGGAGATCTTGCTTTCTCCGTTGCTTTTTTTTTTAAACCTGTCTCGCTATGTTAAATGGGTTTAACATAGCGAGACAGCTTTAAAATAAGCAACGGAGACATTTCTGCATAGTGGGGGGGGGGCACACCTAACTGTTTCTACATTTCTACACAGGATTGAGGGATGGTGGCACACCTGACTGTTACTATATTTCTATGTAGGATGGGGGGAGGGCACATCTGACTATTTCTACACAGGATTGGGGGGCACCTGACTGTTACTATATATCTACGTAGGATGGGGGGGCACACCTGACGCTTGTACAGATTTGCTAGGACTGTACTGGTATGTCAGGTAATCCATTTCAGTCTGTAGTCTTACCTATCGTGCTGGCAAGAGGCATACCAGTGTACTACAGATCTTAGCTTTTAATTACCTGCATATTAGTGTCTGACTTCCTAGCCTTCACAACTGACATCCCACTGCTTGGCCTGCTGTAGTCTGTCTGTGTAGTTCTGGGGGGGTACCTATAGGCCTCAAGCAGAGGCCATAGCACAGCATTTGTTTGTGTTTGTCTACACCTGTCTTGCTGGCTGTGACTATTGTTGGGTATGTGCCCCCCCCCAACTGGCATGTGAGAGTCACTTACCTTGTGGGTGTCCCAGTATTGAGGGTGGTGTTGCAGGGCTGCCTATGTCGGATGCACATAGTACACTCCCTACACATGGTTAGGCACAGGCAGTGTAATGTTTGGCATCCCTTTTACTGCATGTGAGAGTCAGAGAGAGGTGTTATTCCCTGGGTCCCTCCCGTGTCAGTGTATGTGCTATGCATTGCCTCTTTGCCAAGGCCAGGGCCTATTGGGCATGCCTCCTTCTGCCTACTGGGGCAGGCTCAGGTTGTTCCTCCTCCAAGTCACTTTGTGTCCATGCAGGCCTTGGCAATGGTGGAGGACTATGTGGCCCTGCCCTATGCTGTTCCTGCTGCAGCTATTTCCGCAGGATCATATTGTGTAGCATGGCACATACAAGGGCAACTTGGATCCATGTAGCTGGTGAGTACTGCAAGGCTCCACTGGATGTATCCAGGCACCAGAACCGTGACTTGTGCATCCCAAACACACGGTCTATTAGGTTCATAGGTTGATACTAGGCTATCTGCCCTAGGGCATTTATAAGCCTAGCCAGAGTGTGTTTGGCTTTCGCCACCCTTTTAGATTAGTAGACTGTGCCTTTGAATAGTAGCTTACAGAAGATAGCCCTTTTAAGGTTAGTTTACTGTGCCTCTGTCTAGCAGGGACACAGAAGAGATCCCCGGGGTAAACTTACGATCTCCCATCCACTCGTCAAGATTTCTCTTGAACAGGGTCAGTGAGGGGCTCTGCCTAACTTGGACTGGGATTTTGTTCCAGAGTGAGGGGAGCCTCTGGGATATGAATATGTCCCTCCAGCATGTCCTATTTATTTTTGTGCTGAGGTTTAAGTCTCTGGAGAGTGTAGCTCTAATGGATTTGGATTTCCTGAGGTGGAGCATGTCCATTAATTCTGGGTTGGACATGGCTTTATACGTCAGGCACAGATCGCCTCTGAGTAGGCGGTAAGCAACTGAGTAGAGCTGGAGTTTCTTTAGCCGAACTGCATACGGCATCTGTTTGAGTCCCTTGATCCTCTTGGTGAGGTACTTTTGGGGTCTTTCCAGTTGCTGCAGGTGTCGGGTAAGGTACATCCCAAATGGGGCATTGTATTCAATTATGGGCCTGATGAGTGATGAGTAGAGGGGCACAATGACCTCTCTTGATCTAGATGTGAAACCTTTCGTGATAAGGTGGGCTATATAGAAGGTTTTTCTAACCACTTTGGCAACATGATTGTCAAAGGAAAGATTGCTATCTACTTGGGTCCCTGAATCCCTAATTATGATTTATTATGAATTATTATGATTCTTGTTTGTGCGTGTGCCTCATTATGGAGTTCTTGTTCAGGTGTTTGTGCATTTCTGATGGGTGTTATCAGCCATGGCTCCAGTGCGTATCCAGCATCCCCCACTAGGTGACCGTGTGGGATGTCCCCACTGGCAAATCTCTGGTACAGCTACATCAGATGCCAGATGTGGGAATCGTGATAGCTTCCAGGGCAGCCAGCACACACATTCATTATTATGCCCTGGGCATCACACACGACCTGGCAGTTGAGGGATGGGAAGTCCTTGCGGTTGATGTAGACCCTACCCCACTCACCGAGTGGTGCTTTGATGCATATGTGCGTGCAGTCTATAGCACCCACTACCTCAGGGTATTCTGCTATTTGGTGGAACAGTTGCATATTGCTGGCCAACGCCTCATGGGTGTTGGGGAAATATATGTGCTCACCGACGTGCTGACATGGCATCCAGGAAGTGGTGTTGTACCCTGGATGCTGATGCCTGTGAAATCCCCATCATATCCCCAGTTGGCCTTTGGAAGGTACCTGTAGCTAAGTATTCTTAGGCCTACACATACCTTGGTATCCACTGGGATGGGTTCCCCTCTGTTAGTTCTGTGTGTGAGGCGTGGCCGGCACAGCTCAACAATTTGCTGTAGGAGGTCTCTGTCCACCCTATAGAGTTCCACTATCTCCAACTCATGTAGCCCTTGGTAGGTTACCCTGGGTCTGTACACTCTTCCCCGTCTCCTCACTGTGGGTTGCTCGGCTGCATTCACATCCTCACCACCCTCAGTCTCTTCCACAAGTTGTTGTATGATAGCCATTGTAGCCCCTAACATTTTGCTGTTGTAAGTGTTAAAAGTTCTCCGCTTGTTTCAGGGGGGTAGGTGTTTACATAGTTTATAGTAGTGTTCTGGGCTGGTCTGCTGCCTGTGTAATTGGCTGGTTCTGATACATTTCATCTGCCAGCTAAGCTAGTACTCCTTGATTACCTTCCTACTGCTGTTGAGTGCTCAATTGTACACACTGCTGCTATTTCCTGGTTTAACCTCTTTTTTCTTCCTGTACAACCTGGCGCGCGACATGCACACCCACTTAAGCTTTGTAAAGAGTGCTAGGCAGGTTTAGACACACCCCCTAGCTTAGCTGTGCTACGCTAGGAGCACACCCGAGCCACAGGGCTCTAGTCCGCTTAAAGTATGCCTGACACCCCCCCATGATGTCGCCTACCTCCTAGGCTTGCACCAAGCTATTCCTACTCTTACACTGTTGGGACCTGACTCGCATCCTGGGGAAAACTGGGATTCACTATCCTTCCCCTCATTTGCATAGGATTGCCTGCTAATGCATAGTCACATGTCTCCAACTGAGCCTTCCCCCTTAGCAACCACTACTCACTGGCCATGTTATCTTCTGCCTACCATTGACTTGCATGACGGAATACGGATTTTAGTTAGACTGCTTAATGTAGGTTCATTTTGTTATTTTCCCCCTGATCCCGTTTGCGCGCTGCTGCCCTACGCTTAAACAGCCAAGAGCGGCTATAAGAAAATAAAAGTTGATTTTTTAAATGTTTGTATTGTTTGCAATGCCAATGGCCTTATACGTGGCCATTGGCATGCTTACTACATGATATGCAGCCTTTATTTGGAGCTGTCATCGCTCCGTTTTGGATTTTGCAGAAATGTACTCTGTTACTAACAGAGTACATTTCTGCTGATTGCACTAGTCCTGCACGGGCGGTCACAAGCTTCCTGGATCACAAAAACACCTAATTTGCATGGATTTTAAGCTTTGTAAAGAGTGCTAGGCAGGTTTAGACACACCCCCTAGCTTAGCTGTGCTACGCTAGGAGCACACCCGAGCCACAGGGCTCTAGTCCGCTTAAAGTATGCCTGACACCCCCCCATGATGTCGCCTACCTCCTAGGCTTGCACCAAGCTATTCCTACTCTTACACTGTTGGGACCTGACTCGCATCCTGGGGAAAACTGGGATTCACTATCCTTCCCCTCATTTGCATAGGATTGCCTGCTAATGCATAGTCACATGTCTCCAACTGAGCCTTCCCCCTTAGCAACCACTACTCACTGGCCATGTTATCTTCTGCCTACCATTGACTTGCATGACGGAATACGGATTTTAGTTAGACTGCTTAATGTAGGTTCATTTTGTTATTTTCCCCCTGATCCCGTTTGCGCGCTGCTGCCCTACGCTTAAACAGCCAAGAGCGGCTATAAGAAAATAAAAGTTGATTTTTTAAATGTTTGTATTGTTTGCAATGCCAATGGCCTTATACGTGGCCATTGGCATGCTTACTACATGATATGCAGCCTTTATTTGGAGCTGTCATCGCTCCGTTTTGGATTTTGCAGAAATGTACTCTGTTACTAACAGAGTACATTTCTGCTGATTGCACTAGTCCTGCACGGGCGGTCACAAGCTTCCTGGATCACAAAAACACCTAATTTGCATGGATTTCTCCTGCAAATGGGGTGATTTGCATACACGGGCTTCATCTGTGCAGGATTAGTGCAGGAGCGCTCGTGCACACCCCTGCAGGCTGTTCCTGGATCACACGGCTGACATACTGCCTGCTTGAGCACCTGCACCGATCTTGCACGCCGTGCAAGCTTTTGAGAATCCATGTGTGTGTGTGTGTGTGTGTGTGTGTGTGTGTGTGTGTGTGTGAGAAAGTGAGAAGTGAGGACTGAGAGCGATCCCTTGCAGCAGCAGCATCATCATCAATTAAGAGGCTTTCATACATCTCGACCATACCTCTCAACCTCTCCCAAAATAATCTGGAGAGCCACAAATAGGGACAGATTTTAAATATTGCTCTTATAAACTTAGAAAGTTGCTAGATTCAGAAAAACGTTTCCATTAGGTTTGCGTAATCATACCCTTTCAACCTCTGGTAGAATAAATCTGGACTGAGCCACAAATAACAGCGACCGACTTTAAATATCACTCTTACAAACTCAGAAAGTTGCTAGAATAAACACTGAAAACCCTGCTTCCATTTCCAACATCCTATCTTTGTTAAGCAGGGTTTTCTGCAATGACAGCTACCAAAACAAAATTATGGGGTAGACTGGACATAAGGAACACACTTTGGGTGTCATTGTCTCCCATCACCCCTAGAAGGGACAGTCTTGTTGCTGGGGAACAAACTCAGGGCTCCCACTGATTCTGCATTATGGTGAGTTGTATTTATTATGCACTTTATTATGCTTTATTTTTTTATGTGCACGTGATGGCTGGTCCGTGAAAAATTGTCTTACATGAAACCAGTCCTTGGTGTAAAAAAGGTTGGAGACCGCTGGTTTAGAAAATTAGAAATAGCTGCCAGTTGAAGTTTAACTGCAGAGAAACTAGCTCCTTCCTCAAAAAGCGTTATGAAGAACTGGAGAATCAAGATACTGGGAAAGAAAAGGGATTGATGTCTTTATTCAAAGCCCAAAGGGAGAATCTTTTCTATTTGCTTTTGTAACTTTTTTGGTAGATTCTTTTTGAGAAGCCAGAATAATATATGCATGGGAAGAAAGCCTGGGCTGTGTAATTATTACTGAAGTGGAGAAACCATGCAGTTAGTCTTAGAGCTCGATTGTTCGAATGCTGGGATGTTGGATCTCTGATGGGTGTGACAGGAGATCCAGAGTGGGCTCCAGCGTTCATGGAAGATACCAGAGATGAGACCGTATGAAGGGGAACATACTTGCACAGGCCAGAAGGAGGCAATGAGCATTGCAGAGCTTTTCAGCCTGCTTGCTTTCTGTAAAAACTTGGGAATCAGGGGAAGGGGAGGGTAAGCATAAAGGAAACCCGACAGCCAACCGTGAACTAGAACATCTCTCACTGACCCCCCCTGAGAGGGGATCACAGCAAAGTACCTGCTGCACTTGTTGATGGTAGTGGCAATTAGGTCGCAGCAAGGTCAGCCCCCATGCCAGAAGATCTCTGCCACAGACTGACTGAGAGACCACTCATGTAGCATCAACATGGATCTGTTTAGTTTGTCTGCTAACAAGTTGGTTTTCCATGGAATGTGCATCACAATTAGAAAGCGGTCTGATGAGATTGCCCATTCTCATACTCTCATGGCCTCTCTGCAAAGGGGATAAGGTCGAATTCCTCCTTGTCTGTTGATGTACCAGACTATCGACATGTTGTTGCTTGGAACTGCAACAGTCCCCAATGGATACAATGCTAATAGGAATATTCTCATCTCTAGGACAATGATATGTCAATTGTTCTCTTGGGGGGACCATGTGCCTTGGACTGTTCTTCCCAAGAAATGCCTCCCCACCCGAGTTTAGAAGCATCCGTGGTCACTATGGTCGTAGGGGGTGATAGAACAAAAGGTCTGTCTAGATGTAGATCGTCTGACTGTACCCACCACTGGATATGTGTGTTTGCAAACTGGGGTGAGCCTGACTGGAAAGGACTGGGGTTGATAAAGAATGGACTACTGTACACCTATAGTCCACTGTAGGACCCACATAAAAAAGCACGCCAAAGGAAGGAGTATGATGGCTACTGCCATGGAACCTAATGCCGGCAGTACTGATCTTGCTGGAGAAGCTGAATGAGCAAGGAAAAAATGGTCCTAAATCCTTATAGTGGAGATACGATGAACAGGTAAAGAGGCTATCTATTTTCTCATGTCTAGATCATCACCAATTAACTCCAGGCTCTGGACTGGGTTAGGTTTGACTTGGCGTGAATTATAGCTATGCCCAAAGAATTGCATATCTGGACCAAATAGTCCCTGGCATATAGAAGTCGATGCTTGGAGGGATGGTGAGGAGCCAGTCATCTAGATATGGAAACACCTGGAATCCCTTTAGTTTCAAGTGAGCTGCCACTACTGCTATACATTTGGTAAACACCCTGGGGACTGTGGTGAGTCCAAAGGGTTGAGCTTTGAACTGGTAATGACGAACTCCCAGCCAGCAGCAAAGATGTCTTCTGGATCACCTGTCTATTTTGATAGTACACATCCTGAAGATCTATAGACAACATCCAATTGCCCTTGTGTACAAAGGGTAGAACGGACAGGACCATGACCATTCGGAACTTTGGTTTCTTTACTTATTGTATTTTTGTAGTTTATTGAATCTGATGTTGGGATTTATTAGTTTTATAGTTTAGTTATTTTAGTTTAATTAGAATCATGTCCATTATGCCACTAATGTTTATTCTTTCATTTAACATGTTTTTGTCTTTCATATTTAAAAATGTTAATTTCTTGTGTCTAGGTGTTTTTAGGTAGGATAGTGATTTTTTTTTCCTGGTGAATGCTGTGTGTATGGGTGTGTGCACGTACAATTGTATTTGCATCTACACGTTGAATGTGCAGTGTGTAAAGTTATACTTGTTTTCCCACTGCAAAAATGGGAAAATGGTCAGTGTATTATTATTTTTTTATTATTCTAAATATTTTCATTCTAAGAACAGACTTCATTTTTAGGGGTTGATTTAGGTGGGCAATATGCTGTTTGGCGAGTTGTTGCAAATGAAAAATGTTATCTTTGTTTAGTTTTGTTTTCATTTTATTTTACAGTGTTTTTGTTATTATAAGTGTAGATTTTGGTTTAGGGGTCACTTTAGGTAGGGTTTGGTATTTTAGAGTGTCAGAGTCAATGTTGTTGATATGATGTATTTAAACTTTTACTTTAGTTTTTAGCATGTAGTGGACATATATGCAAGCAATAATGCCTGACAGGCTGTGTGTTATGTGTAATTAACACCTGCCCAGGTGTGTTATAAGGCCCGATGCCACAGGTGGAGGGCTTCTACACCCCTGGAAGAGTTATTATTGTGCTTAGAGAATGGGCTTTCTGTAAAATTGTGTTTTACTTCGTTATTTTTTTTTTTAAGAACTACATTTTTTTAAATATATTTTTGATGTAAAATAGTTCCTCCACCTAATGTTTCAAACTTGCTGTAATATATGTTAATGGTGTTGGAGGAAGCATTTTACATTCAAAATATAACACTTAAAAAAAAAAAAAAAAATTGGCTCCTTTCTCCTAAAACATTTGGTTTGCTGCCATTTATTAGAGACATCTTCTTCTTCTTCTTTCGGCTTTTCCCAGTCAGGGGTCGCCACCTGTCCGCTCATGACTGGCAGTGTTATTTTACAGTGTTGAGTTGCCAGCCCGGTAGCCAAACTTGCAGGCACACACACACACACATACACGTACACAGCTTCAGAAAATTCAAGCCAACACAAATCCTAATGTTGAAGTAATGCTGTGATTTTTTAACACTCTCAAGTAAAAATATATTGTTATTTTGAGCCTTTGTACCCTATTTATTTTATGCTTATCCAGATATGTTGAGGTAAGAGGTTGAGGGGTATGCAGACCTCTTAATTGCTGCTGCTGCTGCCAGGGATCGCTCTCATTCTTCACTCTCTCTCTCTCACACATGCACACAGTCTCTTCTGCTTTCATACACACATACACTCTCACTCACAGACATACATACACACTTTTTTATGTTTCTTTTCTATTTCAATTTACACTCGCTAAACAGCAAAAGTGCTGCTTAGCGAGTGTAAAATACCAGCTCGATCAATCTCACTGTTCACTCTCTCTCATACACATAGTCTCTTCTGCTTTTACACACACATGCATACTCATGCGCACACACACACACACACACATGCATACTCATGCACACACACACACACACACACACACACACTGTCTTCTGCTTTCATGCATGCATTCACTCACACATGCAGACAGAAACAAACACGTTCATACATACACTTTTTTCTGTTTATTTTTTTTTTTACACTTGCTAAGCAGTAAAGCGCTTAGTGAGTGTAAAATAACGGCTTGACCAATCTCACTTTCACTTACATGTACACATACACTTACATATAGACAAACACACACACACACACACACACACTACACTTTTCTTTTAATTTTCTTTTTTTCTTTACATTTTACACTCTCTAAACAGCAGAAATGTTACTTAGTGAGTGAGAAATAATGGCGGCTGTTAAGTTTTTCTCTGTCTGAACTCCACAGCAGACTTGTTTTTCAGAGGGCATTACTAGTGTTATTAACAGCATGAAGAATAATGTTTCTTCTCCAGTCAGGATGTGATCTATGGATCACCCAGTCTCTAAAAGCTGTTAACACAGACCAAAAAATGCTGCTGATGTACAAATGATTATATATATATATATATATATATATATATATATATATATATATATATATATATATATATATATACACACAAACAAACCAAAAATATATATATATATATATACACAAACAAACCAAAAATAAACATTACACAAAACCAATTAATGTTGCAGCAGGAATAACTAACTCACTTCCACTGTAGCTTGCCTGAAAGACAATTACCCAGCTGCTGAACAAGAAATCACTTTAGAGTCATCTCTTAGGCACAGATAATGTGGCCTAAACTCCATAATAAAGTTGCTGAAGAATAAGACAAAATCATTTACAACTATATCCAGCTTTACACTCACATATCCACCTTGCTATCAAAAGAAAACAGCATGTAGCAGGTGTCCAAGCATGTGCCAATCACTTTCTTCAGTCGCTCTCAGATTTTTGGCAAATATTACTTTACATGCTGAAATTATTAACCTTGTATACTAATGACAAATTAAGTGCTTTGCTCATGCTTATTGACATCTTTTAAATACCATTTTTGTTTTGTTTTTGTAGATTCACTTACATAAATAATTAAAAAGACAAACACTTTTACATCTTTAGAAGAAAAAAAAAACAAGACAATTCAATCTTTTTAAAAGTCAAGAAGAAAGTATAACCAACAACATGCTCCCAGAAATGAATTTTTACTGTCTTCCAAAAAATGGGCATTTCTGTGTTATCTCCAGAGAATTAAAGTCAGTAATATTACATTATTTGTACAAGGTAATGAATTTCATCCTATGTCATATGTTCAGAAATATGGTTACACCCAGAACCAAGGTCATCACCACACATATGTCCCTCAAACAACAGAACAACTGAATCTATTCATGTCTATGACATATACAAATAATGAATCCACCTTACTTTTTTCACCTCAGCCCATTAATCATTCAGATACCTAAATATTAAAGTTACTGGCAACACAAAGCTATTGAGCATGCTAATGTATTGTATCAAAATGACTTTAAAGAATCAGTCCAGAGCTGCTCAACAACTTGAGCTACTTCCTGTTTTGAGCTAGCTGAGATCTGAACACAGGAAATACCTTCTGGTGCAATGACATTGACAAATCTTTCAAATGACTCACAGGCAAGGCCTCCAAATTACTGCACTCTGGTGAATAGGTAGTATCCCTTCCTAGCTGATGAAGTAGGAATGATCTCCATCCTCCTGCCTGAACTGATTCTATAATAGTTTTAAACACCTCCTGGGAGTCAGAAAATATTAAATCCTCATAAGAATTACATTCTAAACAAAGCAGGATAGCATATCTGAAATTTCAACTGTTTCAATGGACATTCTTTTTTTCAATGCAACAACATGGGCATGCTTTCTAAAGGAGAGAGCGCAACAGTCATTTTCAAAGCACTCACTTTTCATCAATATGGCTTCCGTTATTTTGTCCACCACAACAGAAGGCACTATATGGTCCTTCATCTTTTAAGATTCAAAGTTGACAAGAGCATGCCTTGCTGTCACATTTACAACATGCCAGCGTGCATGTAAATTCTATAAACATGCACAGTTCTTATTTGGCTAAAATGCAAAATAGGCCATCTACCAATTTGTTCTGAATAGAAGACACACAGTCACTACTTTCCATCTACTCAGATGCTCTTGTAATTAAGATATTTTTCACTGACCTCTGTCCTCACAGCCCGTCAGTTTATCTTTAATAATCTCATGCTCAACATGCAGGCTACCATTATGCTCCCTTAAATCAACATACGACCACCACCATTGAAGCTACTCAGAGATTGCCACACGAGTCTACTGCTTCCACCATCTCCTCATCTAATTTTTCTTCTCTGTAGCCTGACAATTCTTCCCATGGTACTACATAAGGTTAATCACCGCTCCAGATACTACAATCTCATCTTTTCCTACCATATGGCTAACGGCCATGTCCAATTATTTTGATAACTCAACTGTTTCTCTGTTTTTTTCCTAATTCATTTGCCAAGAAAAAGCTTTATCACTAAGCATATTTTTTATCAAAAAACATACTAAATTGTTTCCCACTGTGGATGATTTCAATGTTTTAAATATTCATGATCAGGAATAATCAGTGAAGTCTCCACTCACTACCATGCCATCACAGGAGATGCATTTTAAAAGTCTTCTTATAGGAACAGTTGCCTCAAATGTATTAAGTATATACTTTCTAAGAAAAGGTGCCATTCCCAGATACCTTTGAATGTTTTCTTTTTCTCTGGCTTTGGCATTTACCCAACTACTCTGACTGTCTGCATCAGGTTTCAGTCACCCTGATATTAGACCATGATCAAGGTATTTCAAATGTCACAGTTATTTTTGCATTTTCTCAAATAATTTCACATTATGCTGTCATGCTCTTTGTATGCCTAATCTCACATTAACAGATCACCAGTCATGTATGAAATCTCCTCCAAGCTTTCAAATACCTGTGCAAACAACTTTTTGGAATGGTGTCAAAACGGATGAATACCAAAAAGAAGCTAAAAGAGTTCTTAATGCTGTATTAAATGCACACAATTTAAAAACTTTTGTCATCTAGAATTCCTGATTTTCCTCAATACTGAAACAAACTTAGCATTTGCCCTTGTTGAGATTACTATCTCAATATGAGCAGTGGTTAATGGTCATTTAATAGATGTATTCAGATCTTGTAAATCAATATAAATGTGAATCTTGCTTTGCTTTATCACAGTAACCATATTATTTACCCATTCTATTTATTCTTTTTGCTTCTTAATGACATTCAGGCTTTCCATTTGCTTCATTTCCTTTTCTATTCTACTAGTGAGAGCTACTGAGACACTACATATCACTAGCATAGTTTCAGGATTTAATTGCATATGATAGCCTCCTGGCAAATGTTTAAGCTTGTAAACCAGGCAGGTTAATCATGAAGAATTTTACTGTTATGGATTTGTTCGGTACTAAGGATGCCTCTGTGTCTATGTGACTGCTCTTGAATACAATGAAATACAACCTGTCTCTGGCTTCACAATGTGGCATTCCCAAAGTCTCATAAGCCACAAAGAGAGTATGAATTCAATTAGACTACTTAAGTGATAAGACTTGAAAAGTATAGCGCATTTCTTACCTTTATATTCAAACGCCAGTAAGTTTTGACACAATGGCTTCACCTGGAGCATTGTATACATGTTAATAATGTGTATACATTTCTCATTTTTTGTGCCCTTTAGCACCAGTGCCTCAAACCTTCATTTAAAACATGTTTATTAAAGTATCGCTTGTGGCACAGACTAACATTTATATAAAAGAAAATAACCCATATCAGCTTGTTCACAGTTGCAAACATTATACATCACATATATTTTTTGTACAATATAATCAATATGCCTTTACAAAAACTGGTCAATTCCTGCCTTCCCTTAAACCTTGTTCCTCCTCCAAAACATTTTTCTGCATGTATTGTTCTTACAATTTCCATTTTTTCTATGTAATTTGCTCTGACCCTTTTCTAAAGGTACACTTTCCAGTTCTTTTATCTCTATTCACTAGCTCAAGTACAGTTGGTTTAGAGTTTGTCTTCCATTTTCTAGTAATTGCTTTTTTTCTCAGTCACTAGAATTAAACTTAACAAGGCCTTACTATATCTAGGCAATTCAGATCCTGTAGCCAAGCTAAAAAAAAAAATAATAATACTTTTAAGTTACCTCCATTTGCTTACCCAGTATTTCTGACACAGTGCTTTGTAGGGTTTGATTTTAATACAAAACATATGTTTCTGATTACCTATTTTTCCCCATCAGACGTCCAACATTTGCCATCTCCCTGAGGAAAAATTCTTTGGAGTTGGCCTGGAGTATAAAAAATACCAATGTAAACACTTACAAGCAAAAATCCTAAATCTTCTAGACTTTGTTGCATATTTTCCAAAGTCATACAGATGCCCCCCCCCCATTGTTACTTTGTGAATTGCTTATCCAATCTGTCTTCCCAATCCTTTCTAATCCCCTCTAGTTGAGTCCTGTAGTTATTGTGCAATATTTTATATGCTGTAGTAATTATCCCTTTTTTAACAGCAGCTTTTGATCTAGATTCAATTAAAAACTCTACCAGTGCAGGTCTTTCTTGGTCTCTTCCTATTCTATTACCTTTCCCTCTCTAATTATTTGTTACCAATACCTTGGTTCATTTGTCAGTTTCCTCGAGTTATTTCCAGCTCCCTCTTCCTTATTCTTTGTACCCCTAATTGCAGTAACTCCTATTCACAGAATCCTCTTTCTCCATTCCCATGTTGGCTTAGTTCTTAGAATACTTTATGCTACTTTATGAATAGAATATTCTGTATGACTATTATTATACCTCAAAAATCTTCACCTAAAATCCCACTCAATCCATGTTTCTTGAATTTCCTCCCAGTATCATCATTTCTTTACACTTTGAATTGTAACTTTCTGCTTGTGTACTTTACAAGAGCCTTGACTGTCTTGACCAGCTATAAAATATCTCTTCAAATCAAATAATTCTAAACCATCTTATTTTATTGGAAGGATCAACTTATCCCACTTGACTCTTGCCATCTTCCCCCTCAGATAAAATCCTTCAACTCTTTATTAATTACTACCCACAACTTCTCTGGTTGATAAAATATGCCTGATCCACGTATAAAACTAAAGGGACTAAAACATTTTACTTGTCTCTTGCTATCCATATTCATAGACAAGAGCTTCCAGTTTCTCAGTTTTTGTATTTTCTTTTGTGTAGTCCCTTCCCACATATCCTTAGCTGTCATAATAGAATTCTTTTTAACCCAGATCCCTAAATACTTTATCATGTCCCCATAAATATGGGTATTGCTGAACAAATTTATGTTTGGTTACATAGTTTGCATCTATAGCCTTTGTTTTATCTTGTATCCCGAAAAAAACATGAAACTGTTTCAGAATGTCCCACAACAATAAGATGTCCTTTTCTAGTTTTATCATGTACAAAATAATACCTGCAAATAAAACCTTTTCTTGATTACCATTACAAGTACATCCTTCAATTTCTGGGTCCCTTATTTTCTTTGCCAGTGGATCTAAATATAACACAATTAACAAAGGGGGAAAGAGGACAGCCCTGGTCCCTGTATGTAGACACAACTTATCTGAAGAGGAGCCCTCCCACTTTCATTTTCACCTGTAATCCCTCATATATCTCCTACCTAATCTTATTATTGTATCAGACAATGCATATGTTTTATTGCCCCACTCAAAATCTCAACTTACTCTGTTGAATGCTTTCTCTGCATCAAGACTCACCAACCAAAGCAGTATTTTCTTACACTCTTCTTCTTTCTGGATCATCATTCTTCTAGTAATATTGTCAAATGCTTGCCTTCCCTCCACAAAACCACACTAATCCATATCTATATATTTTGGCAACAATGTTGCCATTCTTTCAGCAATTATAGACAAACACTTTATAATTATGGTTTAAAATTGAAATGGGCCTATATAAGGCTGGATCTGATGGGTCTTTACTGTATTTATGTGCTACACTACCACCTTAGCTTTTTTCAGGATGATTGTGGCTCCCTTCCTTTTAAAAAAACTGTTAAACAAAACCTTCCAGATCTTTATCACTTTCTTCTTTCCTAACTTCTAAACTTCCAAAGGAATATAATCTGTTCCTTGAGACTTTGCTGCAGATTGGTTATACATCATTGTTTTTATCTCATCCCCTCCTATCGTAACTTTTAGTTGTTGAGCCTCATCTGACTCTAATGATGGCATAAAGTATTTCATAAATATTTCCAATTGTGCTTTTTCCTGGTTTCCATATTTCTCTGCTTTATACAAATTTTCATAAAATTTCCAAAAATATTTCTAATATTGCTACAGGAATCGTTGGTAATTTTTCTTGTTGTAGGCTCCCCAAGTTTAGCAACAACGCTTTCTGTTGCCTAAGACATCGTGCTAAAGGTTTTTGTGCTCTGGAGTCGTCATAAAAAAAAAGTTGTGAAAGCGAAGAAACAGTAAAAATAAAAAGAAACAGCAAGCACCAAAGTCCAACCAAGCTCCTCTTAACGTAGGTTTATTAAAAAGTACTTTTTAATAAACCTACGTTAAGAGGAGCTTGGTTGGACTTTGGTGCTTGCTGTTTCTTTTTATTCTTTTTATTTTTATAAAAAAAAAGTTGCTTAACATCAATATTTCTAAACTCATGCATATTATCCAGTACTCACTTATTTTCGCTTTAATACTGCAGTTGTGCCTTTTCTTCCTCTGTAAGATTTCCCTTAGTGTCCAATACTTTAATCTTTGTTAGCCCCTCTAAATAATTCTTATTAATTCAGATAATCATTACTTATTAATCATATCTTTATTTTATTTCTACCCTATTTTCAAACTCATCTCACTCACTAGTTATAACTTCTGAAGCATTTCCATTTTCTCTAATAGCTAATAAATGATTTCCACTACCCATTTCTTAATTCTCTCTCTTTTTAACAGGTAGGTGGGGAAGAGCTAGCATCGAATTTTTACTTCATTACCCTGAATTTTTATTTTAGTCATTATTTGGCACATGATCCGAAATATTTATTAGATGTGTTTCAAAACTCTCAAGTAAATGCATGTTCTTATGAAATATAATTTCAATCTTGTCTAGCCCAGTTATTTTTCTTCCTTTGGGAATAATAAGTAAATTCTCTCAGGGTTCCTACTACTGAATTCACAGCTTTCATCTTCATACATTCTTCAGAAATCTACCTCTTTTCTTACATTTTCCGTTTTAGGCTCCCAATACATCCTTACTGTTGCAAATCAAATTCCAGTCACCACCTCTAAATAATATTCCTTGCTAAAATACATTTATTTCTCCTAAAATTGTTCTTAAACTCCATGACAGCAGTTTTAGGTGAAATATCACTACATGCTGGAATTATTCTTTTCCTTGACAGTAGCCCCTTGCTACCATAAATCTGGAACTGTTATCTTCTTTTCCTCTTCTATCACTATTAGAGGTCCTTTAGCAATGAATATAGATACCTCCTTCTTTGTCCTTAATATTCTGCTGAATATCCATCCTGAAATTCTTTATCAAATTCACATGCTCAGTTCTTTCCAAATGTGTCTCATGTAGCATTATTTGCACTCTGCATTTTTAATATAATTCAATACTCTTTCCTTTTTGTCTATACCTTTTGTCACATTCCATGATATGTAAAAATGTTGCCATTATGATGAGAAGTTATTTTCACCTATCATATATGACAGCTGTTTTAGAAGTCTGTTTTCAGCTTTTGTGACACATGCACCCACTAATGTTTGGCAGGTTGATCTTTTGTGATACAGTAATTTGTCATCTCCATTTGAACCTTTGTCACTTTTTACAAGACTTTTTGTTTTAATGAAACCTTCAAACAAAAAAAAAAAAAAAACACACACACACTCCCATAAGCTGATAACTTAATACAACCACATAAAACTATGTACATCTTCATTTACTGAAGTTTAACGCTCCTAGTAGGAGCAATTGTCCTAAATAGACAGCTGCAGACACATGTACTATCTGATCTAAATTTATGATTAACCATGTTAAGAAACATGCTACGGACTTTGTTCCTACTTACACTAATTGGTGCCTGTTTCTTTTTTATCTTTATTCCCCTCTCAGATGAAAAAATAAAATCCATGCTTTCAAAAAAAAAAAAAATACAACTTTTTGCCTTATAGAAACCAGTGTTCTTTCTACTGCCCTATAAACAGCTTGTCTCCATGCAAACATAGGGAAAAAGAAATGTAGTCCTCAGCTGCAGACTCCTAAAGACATGCTGAAATTTTTCTGCTACAGGAAATCTTTTCATTACATTCAGTGTTCTATTATTTACTTGTTTCCACTTAAAACTTATTAGATTCTTCTTCTTTTGGCTTTTACCAGTTAGGGGTTGCCACAGCGGATCACCTATCAGCTCATGATTGGCAGTGGAGTTTTTCAGTGTTCTATTATTTACTTGTTTCCACTTAAAACTTATTAGATTCTTCTTCTTTTGGCTTTTCCCGGTTAGGGGTTGCCACAGCGGATCACCTGTCAGCTCATGATTGGCAGTGGAGTTTTACAGTGTCGAGTTGCCAGCCCGGGGCCCAACCTTTCACGGAAGGCACACACACGCACACACTCACACCTAGGGCCAATTTAGAGTATCCAATCCACCTACACCCTCACTAACTCAGTACCTCTCCCCAACCCTTCTAACTCTTTCTCTTAAAGCAGTACTGACTAACTATATAAAATCTTTACTCTCTAAACTCAAACCCTGCTCCACCTCAGCTGACAACCTACCCTATTTCCTACATATTGCTCTGAATCTCTGGCTTATCCTGTTTCTATCTCGATCAGCCATTCTATTTCAGAATCCTTTGTCCCCACTATATGGAAAAATGTCTTTATACTACTCATTCACAAAGGTGGCAATTCCTCGGATATATCAAACTTCAGACCAATTACCATACTTTCTCCTCTCTCCAAAATCCTAGAGAAATGCATTTACAAGCAGATAATGCATTACCTTCACCAGGAAAACCTTCTCACACCCACTCAGCATGGATTCCGTCCCATAGTACAATAACTGCACTAATATCATTCATCAACACAGTTTCTCTTGCTTGTGATAACAATAAACTTGTCTCATGCCTATTCCTTGACCTCTCTAAAGCCTTTGACACTGTCTCCCACCCTCTCCTCTTGGACAAACTCACTCACTAACTTAAATGTATCTCCCGCTACTATCTCCTGGTTCTCTAGCTATCTCTCTAACAGCCAGCAATCAGCCAAATGGCTCTCTGCACTATCCCCCCTCTCACTGTGCAAATGGGTGTCCCCCTGGGATCCATCCTTGGACCACTGCTCTTTAATATTTTCACTAACTTACTCTGTACCTCTTGCCCCCAGTCATCACTTGTGCAGTATGCAGATTACTCTACTGTTATCACCATTGCAGACAACCCATCAGACCTCTACTCTACTACCCAGGCATCATTCAACACCATTGAGACATGGCTAAGTGATAAACTAATTCTTAATCCTAAGAAAACTAAGCTCCTACTTTTCCTCCCCAAAAACCTCACCAGTCTCAAAAGTACATTTACCATTTTATCAAGCAACAGCATCATCACAGTTGAACCTAGTACTAAATTGCTAGGTGTCACAATAGATGATCAGCTTAAGTTTGACCTACATACTACAATCTGCATCAAAAAACTCACCAGAAACTGTGAGACCTCTTCTGCAACAAGAAATACTTAAACAACACAGCCCAAAAAACTCTCTCTCATGCTTTACTACTTCCAACACTCCTATACAGCTGTCACATATTCACAAACCTTGCCACTACATTCGTTTCTAAACTTGAAACTACCTACAATAACGTGGCCAGATTTGCAGCAAACCAAACCTACCACTGCTTATCACTTAAGCAACTACTATGACTTGAAATTCCCTCACCTGCTCCAACTATATCAACTACAAATCATCCACTCCATCCTCTATTTACCCTCCTTCTGCCCCAGCCTCTCTTCTATCATATCTAAATATTCCCCTGCTAGGACTCTACGCAGCTCAGACCAAGAACTGTTACAAATTTAAAAACCCAAAACCAGAATCAGATGTCTTCTCTATAACTATAACCCAGCTACATTCTGGAACCAACTTCCCTTAGAAATAAAGTCCCTTGACCATAGCAAGAGTTTCAAATTAGCCACAAGAAAATATCTAACAAAAAATGGTTTTGCCACTGTAGTCATCCACCCTGAAATTACTATCCTTCCATCAAATACTCCCCCTCACTCCAAATGTACCTCTAACCTTGTACTCCTACCTCTTCCTTCCTTCGTTACATTCACTCATAATACCCTCCCACTACTACTTTTCCTCCCTGTCTATCCTATCTATACTCAGTCTGACTGCTCCTAAACAACTAGCTTTAACAAGTCTGTAGGTCGCCTCTACTTTATTTCCTTTATATCTTCATCTAACTTTTGTATATATGCTTTCTAAACCCTAAAACAACTAGGTACTATTCATTTGAAATGATATTGTAACAAGTTTCATAATTTTTTGCTGACTGTAAAGTATTTTGTACTATTCATTTAAAATGATATTGTAACATGTTTCATAATCTTTTGCTGACTGTAAATTATTTTTGTAAAATTCTTTTCTCTGAGGAGGTTTTCTCCCAGGGTCTCTGCTGAAAATGAGCCAAAAGCTCAGTCAGACTAACCCGGTTAACAAATGTAAAATAAAATAATAAATAATATTTCGATTTTACACTTGCTAGACAGCAAAAGTGCTGCTTAGCGAGTGTAAAATAACAGCTTGATCGATCTCACATTCACTCACATGCACACATACACTCACACACAAACGCACATACACTTTTGTTTTTCTTTTTTAAATATATTTTATACTTGCTAAACAACAGAAGTGCTGCTTAGCGAGTAAAATAATGGCTACCATTCCGTTTTCTCAGTCTGAGCTCCACGGAGGCTTGATATGCTGCTGTGAAACAGCAGACATGTTTTTCACCGGGCATTACTTGTGCATTAATACCCTACTGGAGAATGCTTGTTCTCCAATCAGGGTACTGATGTACAGCAAGCCCATTCTCTAAAGATAAAATAATGTGATTCAAAGAAGGAAGAGGCTACACAGTACTGGGCAGTTGAATGTCACATTATTATACCAGCCAAGTCACTGCAGTAACCCCAGCACTTCAGCATCCCCTGCCCCATCATACTGTCCATGCACAGATGTACTGGTATTTTGTGAAGGCAGGGGGATCCAAATGCACTTTAGTTGTTTGGACAATTCTGGTGCAGCAGCACCATGCAGCCTGTTTTATGTACTATCACGTTCTAAGGTGAACAGCTATTCTGTAATGTTTTTAATCTACCACTGCTGAACTATGACTTCATTTCCACAAACTATGGTGTTCCTACAGTGTAACTCATGATGGGAGGGCCTCTCTAGTGGGAATAGCCCTATGCATGAGGTTCTCCACTCCCCAGACATAGGTTCTTCATGGAAAAGAGGTACCAAGGAAATAAGAGTTGAACAGAGGTGAAATGTGGAATTAACATACTGAGGCGTGCATTTTTTTTCTATAGCCCTAAGTACCCTCCCCCAGCATACTGATATTAGTGTTGGGCAAGCAATGGGAAGTGCCTTGAATGTACATCCCAGGACTGGGCCTTCCCTGTCCTCCTGCCCCTCAGCCTGGTAATATCTCTCTCTGAACTCCAGCCTCCATAAGAGCTCTAGAGAGACTCCTAGCATGCTCCTGCCCCCCTCAGTATAAGCACACACATTCTCCCTGCCTTGCCATCAAGTTTCTGACCAGCTAATTGGACTTGGATTGTGTGGATTTTACCTCTATATGCTACCAGCAAGGCAAAAAACTAATATACTCAGGAATCACTGCAGAACAATTGCAGACATGGCATAACACAGTGTGTCAAGATAGCGCTAATGGTGCTAAACAAAAGGTACAAGTGGGCAAGGAATCCCATGGACAATAAGCACGCAATTTAAGTTTACAGGACATGGCAAGGGGTTCTGTATGGACAATCAGCAAGCAATCTAACAATATGAGAGGTGGGAGGGGTTCCCTGTACACCAAATAGAGCTTTTATTATTATGGAGAATGGGGGCAGGGCCGGTGTTAGCATTCTGGGGGCCCCCCAGCAAATGTCAAGTTGGGGACCTCCTGGGCACTTCCAGTCTAAGTATCACCCTGTCACTGCCACTCCTTCTAGCCATCCTTTTAGTTCATGCTGCAGGCTTTCAGGCATAGTACACACAGACTGACCTGTAGCTACAATGATCTTACATTACAACACGCCCACATACCACACTATGTTGTCCCATTTCACAAAGAGACAGTCACAGTTACTGGCACTTAGGTGCAACAATGATGCATTACAACAACTCTAAGTACAGGACTGGATTAAGGTGAAATGGAGCCCCAGGCACTGTTTAAAGTTTCAGCCCCCCCCCCCCCAAAAAAAAAAAACATACACACATCCTTCAGAGTTCACCTCTGTTTCTCCCCATGTTGGGCTTCCCACACCATGCACATTACTTTTTTTCTTCAATTTCTCACATTTTACCTTTTTTTTCTTCAGCTTTTTCAAGAAGCCATGACTTTATATAATCTGTGAAGTACTTTTTTATTTTTTACAAAAACTTTTCACCCAATGATGGCTTGAACAGAAATTATGATTAAGGAAATAAATTCAGTGTTGCTGTTCAGCTTTAGTCTTCCTTGCATCTTTTCAATATACTTTCTCGACCAAAACAGCACAGTGCCACGATAAGCTGTATGGGGTGTAGATGCTCAGGGATGCATTTTAGAGCATTTCTCAACCTTTTAATCCAAAAGTGGCCTACACAAAAATCATGAGTAAGAAAAAGATTTTTTTTCTTTAAATGAAGACATAAGTTGTACCCAAAGCTTATATTTCAAAGCTGACAAAATAGTAGCTCAAAATAAATTAACAAGCCAATTGTTATAAGGATACACAGATCCTGTCTGGGAATACTGCCTGCTTCCCCCAAAAAAGACAGTCACTGCCTATGCATCCCTCTGATGTTAGATTGGAATGAAATAGCATGTCTACTCACTCCTCAATCCTAACCCTCAATGGCAACCAGCTGTATACATGCCTGATGTTTGATTGTGAAGAAAGTGCGGAAAAAAAAACAATGACTGCAATAATGTATTGTACTTTGCTGCTCCCAGGCAGTAGACTGCCCCTGCAAGAGCTAAAGTAACTTTCTTTGTACACCTCTGAGGTCTGTTAGAAAAGTAATGGAAACAATGACTACACAATCACCAGACCCCTCCACATAACCTATGGTAAATATGTCTGTACACAAACATCTGAGCAGAGATGGTTTAGAAAGTTTGTATGATCGAGGGCAGAGACATTATTAGTTTAATCCTAAGAGGGTCATATCACAGCCTCATGCAGGTACAATCAGAAAATGAAAGCATTTTTTCCTCCTCATTTTTCTACAGCCAAAACAGCTTTTTGGAGCCCCCCCCCCCCGTATCCATTTATACAGTCTGAGGAGTGGGGGCCACCAGACTCCAAGAAGATCTAAGCATAAGAATGTTCTGTGACATTTTATGCCTTACTTTTGAAATGCAATCACTTGTTAACTACATTTTTTTGATACCCAGACGAATAGTGTGTGTGTACTGGCATTACTGCATGTGTGCATTGATAAACATCAATGATATTTTACTTTCATACACACACACACGCAAATATTACACCAATGCTAGTTCTGTACTTATTTCATCAAATAGCAATACATTGTATAACATTAGTACTGTTACACAAAATCAGTGACTGCTGTTTAGCAGTCAAACAACAGCAAGGATAAGTAATTTTTATTTACCTCACTGAGGAGTAAATTAATACCTATCACTATCCCTGATTTCACAGATATTCCCTGATTTTGCCTCATAATTTTGCTCTGTTCCAATAAATCCAGTCATCAGACTGTTATACTTATTGCCTAAAAATGCATGTTGATTCAAAATGTTTTATTCTAGTAATGTTTTAAGTGAATTAGAGTAATGTTCAAAATGTGTTCCTCATTTTGAGACTTTATTATGCTATTATTTCGGCACTCACCAGAATTCTTCAGCAAAGATGTTAGAGTTACAGTATCTGTTGTTCTATGTATAAAACTCCGAGAAAGAAAAGCCATCCCTGAAGATTAGAAGCATCAACTCTTCTTAAACGCCAAGGTGTGCGCTGAGATCGGTCACTCTGGGCTGCTGATGTCTCTAGTGCTTACTTTGCTCATGTTCATTACCAGCTTTGTCCTAAAAGGTTCATGTCACAGTCTTGTTCAGGTTAAAGAGTGTAACTGAAAATTAATACATTTTTTCTCCTCATGTTTTCCTAACCAACAGCAGCTTTTGTGGGACCCCCCCCCCACACAGTCAAGGATAATTAAGGGCACCCCCCCTGCAGCCACTGATATTGCAGGTACCTAAAGCTGGCTATGTTGTAGTTTTAGTGAAGAGACAGTGTGTGACAAGTCTAGTAAGGGAGGTAGATACATACCTCAGCCTGTAGTCTCTCATGAAAAATTTCATGAATCTCACCCTTCTTTTCCCAAAAAACAATTTATGCTCCATTAAAGCCTATTTCCATAATCTGAACCCATTTTGTTTAGAACAGACTATTATATGCATGCTAAAAATCCTATTCATAGTGTATGCTGACCCAGCCACTGTCACTGAATTCCTGCAGCACTAAGTAAATAATGCATGCACAACAGCCTTGACTCCAACTCTTTATTATCAGAGAACATTTTGTTAAGCAAATAAATAAAAAAATAATAAACAGATTAAATAGCCTCCAACTGCAGAAGGCTGAAAAAGGACTAATGGTGCAGCAGAGAAGAAAAGCTTGCGGTGACCATAGCAGGTGAGAAAAAAACCTTGTGCTGACCAACAAGGCAGACCAGGTGGCTGCACTTGACAAACAAGTAGCTATAAATGATTGTTCAAAAAATACTTAATTGTATTTCGACAATTAAAGTGATAAATGGTTTGATTTTTTGGGCATGACATAATGCAGTATGCTTTTGGATAACACACTTTGAAAGATGTTTGTTTGTCTTTTCGGCTTTTCCCAGTTAGGGGTTGCCACAGCTGAACTCCGGTCCACTAATGATTGGCAGTTGATTTTTATGGTGCCGAGTTGCCAGCCCGATGCCCAACCTTTAAGCGAAGGCACGCCCATTCCCACATGTCTTTTGGAGGCCACTCGACTGTGGGGAGGACATGCAGACTCCACACAGAAGGCGCTCCAGCCGAGAATCGAACAGGAAAACCTCTTGCTGTGAGGCAACAACGCTACCGCTGTACCACCGCGGCTTAATGGATAACACACTTTTAAAGATAACTGCTATAAAATGTGCCTGTCAAAGCATCCCCTTAATGACTTAATGTTGCAGTGATTAATAAACAGTTAATGTCATATATAACATGTATTTAACTTATTCACACTCACAATGATGAGGTTTGAAATCCCAATTTGCTGGCAGACTGGCATAATCTTCCTGAACATCTGAATGAAAGAATTCTTAAATGTGACAAAACATTTATTAGTTTGTTAGTTAACTGGGAGAATGGCCTGGTTCAAGAAACCTTTTTTAACCATTTCCTGGGCCAAAAGACAATATCACTCAAGGTTACAAATACATTTGAGTTATACAAGCAATGGATAATTGCTACTATACAAGGTAAATAGTAATGTACAAGAAGAGATAGCAGGAATATCATACAGAAAATAAGATATAATAGTTTATTAATAGGATAATACCCTGCACATAAGTTCACTTATGACACATCGAAAGTAATTAATATTTATCATAATAATATTTTGGGATGAAAATGAGAGTGCAGCACAGAGAGATTAAGATATGAGAAAGAGATACTATTTAGGAGGTAATATGTTATGGTTAAGTCGGAAAACATAGTGAAATAATCTGAAGTATGCATCCGACACTGGCATGTATGAGATATCCTCCTGACACAATGTAAGTATCAACCACAATCTACAAAGCAGTTGCATTTGATCATTCCTGAAGATCGCTCCTGAGAAGGTTGCTAAATTCAAGAAGATTACTGGCTTGTCTTAGCTGACCTGGTAATGAGTTACATGTACCAGTGACCAATTTAGAGAAGGCACTTTCACCAAAAAGTTAAGTGATAGGGTGGTCTCTGGAGAGTTATGCCACTGTGAATTCTAATATGATGCTCATTATAACAGATCCTCAGTTTACTAAGTAAAGGAGGGCAGTGGGATGTCATTTAACAGTCTGCAATTAATATGTTGTGAAGACATGCTGCACGCTGTTT
>NC_056730.1:1126772654-1126785154 GCF_019279795.1 Protopterus annectens | reverse complement strand
AAGGGAAAAGATGTCAGTTTGGTGATCAGATCTGCAAAAGGTGGAAATGGTTTAAGGTAAAAGATATCAGTTTGATGGTCAGATCTGCATAAAGTGGAAATGACATTAGTATGGGTGCAACAGAGGTAACATTTGTAAGGAAAGGGTCAGCTATGCTACCGCCTATTATCAAAACTTGGATTACTTGAATACAGCTATAATAAGGGCATTGCTGGACATATTTATCATTTGTTGTGCAAGTTTTACAGTGAATATATGGGAAGTTAAACCCAAGATTAGCATATTGGAATCAACAAACATAGAATTCAATTTACTAAGTTAGTTATCACAGTCACTGGGAAGTACTAAAATGGTCTACAACTGGCAATAAAGTGACTATGATGTTCAGAAGTTCTAAATCACTGTCTTCATGGGTTTGGTGTGAGGTAATGAGGCAGCAGATACAATCTGAGTGAGTGACTAGCCCAGTACCCTGGTAATGAGGGAATCAAGTTTCAGTAGCCACAGACACACACACACACACACACACACACACACACACACACACACACACACACACACACATATATTTGTTCAAATGTTAAGGCCTCTAGATTGGGCAAGTTTTTATTTTGACTCCTAGCACTGACAAGGGTCACATTAATGTAAGCTAGACTGGAATTTACTGAGATGGAATGTCCATAAGACTGATCTTGCTTTAGCTACTACTGGGTCAGAAAAAGTCTTAGCCAAGGTGCGGTATGAAACCCTGAGGTCATCCCTTGTGAAACAGATGCTGGACTTTTTGTCCATTGCTTGCCATGCTGGCATACACTGGATCTTGCTGGAATGACACCATTTAGACAGCCAATTATTTTGCTTTGGAAGTGTGGCATCATTCTCAGAGATGGCAATATATTATCACAGGATTATAGGAAGTTACTAGGCTCAGGGCCCAGGGCCCTTAAAAGCCTAGCCAAGTCCAGCCCATGTTCCCAAGGGTGTCTGGTTCAAGCAGACACTAAAATCAGCAACTACCGCCACTGTCCAAGAGGGACAGAGGTGGGAACCTCCTTGGGTGAATTTCTAGTTACATATCCAATCCTCCAAATAACACTTAAATAGGTCCAACGGGGGGCTTTGTTTAACATGAACAGGAAGCTTGTTCCAAAAGTGGGGCAACCTCTATCAGACAAATTTCTCCCCCCAACAAGTTCTGTTGATATCACATACTAGGTTAAGGTCCTTTGAGCGACTGACCTCTGTGCCATTTGACTTGCGAATGTGCAGCATTTCCATTAAAGCAGGATTAGAGAATGCTCTGTATGCAAGGCACAGGTGGCCTCTGAGCAGTCTGTATGACACAGAATAAAGTGACAAGGATTTCAGTCTGTCTACATAAGACAGAACTTGAAGACCATGAATTTTCTTCGTAAGGAACCTTTGTGGTTGCAAGTGCTTGGAAAGGAAAATATCAAAGGGAGCATTGTACTCTGTTACTGGCCTGATGAGGGAAGAGTACAGAGGGGTTTATAACCTCTTTTTTTCTGTAGGCAATGCCCTTACATATGAGATGAGCAATATAAAATGCCCTTCTTACTACTGTGGAGACATGGTGATCGAAGTTAAGGTTGCTGTCGACCTGTGTGCCCAGATCTCTCACCACTGACTGTATGCTTATGGTATTGTTATTGGTGTGGTAGTTTGCAGGAAAATCACCCTTACTGAAGGGGATGATAATGCACTTTTTTGCATTAGGTTTAAGACCATGACTTTGACACCAGTCATTAGTCTGCGTAAGACGTTCTTGCAGGATGCTGACATTGCTTGGGGTGTCAGTGATTGCTCCCAGTTTGCAGTCATCAGCAAACTTTGTCAGTCACAGTCCTTTTGTTTTAGTCTGTACTTCGGAGAGGTAGATTCTGAACAGTAGGGGTCCCAGAATGATCCCTGTGGAACACCACTGGTTACAGGTCTGCTAGAGGAGGTGGAGTCCCCTATTTTGATTGCATAAGTTCTATCAGTACGCCGGTTTGCAACTCACCTGACTATATATAGGATGATACCCAGCTGGGTGAGTTTATCAATAATGCCTGAGTGGGGACTGTGTCAAATGCCTTGGCTAAGTCTAGGTAGGCTGTATGCACAGATTTGCCCTCATCTAGGGCTTTGGTGACTGTCTCGAAGAAATCCACTGTTTAACAGGCATGATCTTCCCCTGACAAAGCCAAACTGGGTGGAGTCGAGGATTTGCATATTTCCTTTATTTTTGTTAATAAGGTCCATGATGATTCGTTCCATGGCCCTGAGAAAAGGCTGGTCAGGCCAAAGGGTCTACAGTTCGTGGGTCCACGGATGCACCCCCTTTGTGCAAAGGGATGACAGTAGCTGTTTTCCATTCTGCTGGGATGAAACCAGTGCTTAGGCTGTGATTGAAAAGCATGGTCAATGGTGATGCGAATTCCTGTTTTAACCCATGTAGAACACAGCCTGGGATGTTGTTTGGTCCCACAGAAGCTGTGTTTTTGGCCATGGAGAGGGCATTTAAGACCTACTCCTTGGAAATACTAGTTGGGGGACAGGTGTTAGGGAAGCTCTGGGGTATATGTGGCTGGGACAGGGGAGTGAAGATTTCACTGAACCTGTCAGCCAGCAGGTTTGCTATATCCATAGGTTCTATATATATAGTATCATTAACTATGAGTTCAGCGGAAATCTGGGCCTTACCTTTGAGGTTATAAATGTAACTAAAGAACGCCTTGTGGTTATTCTTAGTCAGGGAAGCAAATTTGGATTTGTAGTTAGCTTTGGAGGACTTCACTAGGAGACTTATTTACTTTTTTAAGTTGAGAAGGGAATAATTCCAGTTTTGAGACCATTACTTCCTACTTTTAGACAGCAATTTATTTCTCCTATTGTATAGCCTATTAATGTCAGTTGTCCACCAGGTAGGTTTGTTTTTCCTTGAAGATCTTGCTTTGATTCTATCAGGTATGGCAGAGTCAATACAATTGTACAGGTGCTTGTATAAAGCACTGGTGTATAACTCAGCATGTGTCTGTTTCATCAGTGGGAAGAGGAGCTATGAAGCTATTTATACCATAACGTAAGAGGTTGTAATTGGCTTTGGTGAAGGTTTTTAGTCTAGTTGTTGCTACGGGGGGGGGGGGGGGTCCTTGAGTTATTGTTACTTCTAGCAAGACTGATTTGTGGTTAGATCTCACTAGGGATGGTTACAGACTGAGGGTAGTGAAGCAGTCCCCCATGTTGGTGAGTACCAGGTCCAGGATGTTTGAGCACCGTGTGGATGTGTCAACCAGCTGGTCCAGGGCATTGGAACTAACAAAGTCCAGAAACCTTTGGGCAAGTGAGTTAAGAACACATATAATTTACCCAGTCTATGGATGGGTAATTAAAGTCACCCAAAACCAGGGTGTTTGCTTGTATTTTGATTGACTCAAGTAGATCCAATAGACTGAATGGATGTCCTGATTCATGGAGGGGACCCTATAGCTGGCAATGACCTAAAGAGGAGTCTTGCCTACACAGTCAATTGTACCTGAAGTAATTCAAAGGAATCAAGCTGTTTAACCAATCTAGAGGTGTATTTACCTTTAATGAATATTAGTACACCACCTCATTTAGTTCTCATGCCTTCAGTTTGTGGTCTGAATGTGTGGAAGGAAATGTAACCTGGTATAGGTGGGGTGCTCTCTACAGCCTTAAACCAGGTTTCATTGACTGCACAAATGCCACCATCTTTCAGGGTAAGGACTGTTTCCAGTGAGTGCAGTTTCTAGTTAAGATTCCTGAAGGCAGGTGTCTTTTCTGGCTATCATACATGCAAGGACAGATCACCCATGTATACCTATATTCCCCTAGTGTGGGCCATCTAAAGTCACTCACTCAGAAGCGGGCAACTGCAAGGTCATACTTGCATACAGTGTACAAGGAATCAGGGACTGTTGTCATATCACAAATTCTGACACCAGAGAGACAGCTAACCATGGATCTATCATTCTTACTCTAGTGAATGCAATACCAGTTTGTTTGACTATGAAGTTACCTATCTCCAGTGGTTATGACAATTACAAGAAATATACATAACAAATGCAGAACATTTGGGGCAGACGCAGCAAATGAAAAAGTGATGAGCAGACAGTTGCTTTACTGCTAAAGATAACAGGGAGGTAAGCAATCAAAACATATAACAGTTAAGCAGTTTTGTTATTTCGTAACATGTAACCAACTATGATATATGTGTATATGGATATGATGCACAGACTTTTATTTTTCGTCAGCTGTCTCTGATTTCTAGAGTTGTATGGAGGCTGTCTCTGTAGCTGATTTGCAAGCATTTCACAAACTCCACATTAAAGCAGACTTGCACTTAGTTGCATTAGTTTAAGGTCTATGTGAGATATAAATGACTGAAGGCAATCCTCAACAGAAAGTACAGTTTTGTACCTACCATAAATGTAGATGTTCGAGGATCCACATTGCTGCAGTCCTAACCATTGGGTAGTCCGCTGTCCCAGTCGGCCCGAATACCAAAGTATATGGCTGACGTCGGTCAAGGCGCATTAGTCTGACGTCAGGACGTCAGGGTACTAATGCGCATGACCGACGTCATATCCTCAGTCTTTTCTTGCCCCAGATGTCAGAAGACCCTAAAAAGACAAGGCCAAAACCAAAAACACCAAACACTCCTGCACCAAAAATATGTACACTATATACAAAATTACAAGAGTATAACCTCACCCACACAACCACCCCTAAACACAGAGGTGAAGGAGGGAGGGTAAATTGGACTGCAGCAATGTGGATCCTCGTACATCTACATTTATGGTAGGTACAAAACTGTACTATGTTCTTCATTCCACATTGCTGCAGTCCTAACCATTGGGTAGAATCCCAAAGCAGAGGTAAGGGAGGCTGGCAAATCATAAGGAAGCAGGAGCTGTCAACATGCCTTGCAAAATAGCTGTGGCAAAACCAGCCCTAGATTTAGAGTAGAGAGGAAGGTGGTAATGCTTAGAGAAAGTATGTACTGAACTCCAAGTAGCTGCCTCCAAAATATCCTTAGTTGCCACCCCCCTTAGAAATGCTGTCGAAGTGGCAGTAGCCCTAGTGGAATGAGGCCTAATCCCAGCTGGAATCTCCTTGCCATGATGGGAATAACAAAAAGCAATGCAAAACCCAATCCACTTAGAAATAGTTTGTTTTGACACAGGCTTGCCCTGAGAACTCAAAGCAAAAGAAACAAACAACTGCTGAGACTGCCTAAAATCTTTAGTCCTGCTTAAATAATAACGCAACTGCCTGTGTACATCTAAAGTGTGCAAAATCTTTTCCCCCTTATTTTGGGGATCTGCATAGAAAGTAGGCAAATGAATAGTTTGGTTTAAAGCCACACTAGAAACCACCTTAGGCATAAAAGAAGGATTAGTACGTAATGATACCCTATCCTTATGGAAAATCAAAAAAGGCTCTACCGCCATAAGGGCCTGCAATTCAGAAACCCTTCTTGCAGAAGTAATAGCCAACAAAAAAGCAGTCTTCCATGACAAGTATTTCAATTCAGCAGTAGCCGAGGCTCAAAAGGTTGTAGAGTAAGTTTCTCCAACACAAAATTGAGATCCCAAGCAGGAGTAGGAGCTCTACGTGGGGGTCTTATATTCTTTGCCCCTCTAAGAAATTGCTTGAACAAAGGATGCGAAAACAATGGTGGGTCACAATCATAGTGAGCTGAAATTGCTGCAGCATGAATTTTAATGGAAGAGAAAGACAAACCTTTGTCCAATAACTCAGTAAGATATTGAAGAGCCACACTCAAATTAGGCTCAGAAATCTCCAAATTCTTTGCTGCACTCCAAAATAAAAATCTCTTCCATTTTTCTGCGTACACTTTCCTTGTACTAGGTCTTCTGGCTTCCATAATCACATTTAAAACTTGTTGAGGAAGTTGAGACCTGCTGTGTTTCAAAACAGAATATGCCAGGCTGTTAGATGAAGAGAGTGAAGCTTGACATTGAGCAGGTGACCGTCCCTCTGAGACAACAGGTGTGGAATCAAAGGTAAAGGCCATGGAGGCTTCCTTACCAGACTCCTCAGTAATGGGTACCAGTGTTGCCGAGGCCAATCTGGAGCTATTAAAATCATCCTTGGCTTGTCTTGTCTGACCTTTAGGAGCACCTTTGGGAGAAGAGGCAGAGGTGGAAAGGCATACACATGAAGATTTTTCCAACTGAAAGACAGAGCATCCACTTTCCAAGCTGTGTGATGAAACCTTTTTGTGCAAAACTTTGGCAACTGGTGGTTTAGTGGAGAAGCGAACAGATCTATGTCTGGAGTTCCCCATGACATTGTCAATTTCCGAAATACATGAAGATCCAGTTTCCACTCGTGGGGATCCATGATTTGTCTGCTTAACACATCTGCTAAGGAGTTCTGTGCTCCCGGCAGAAACCTTGCCTGAAGAGTTAGTTGCAAGCTGAGCGCAGTCTCCCATAAAATCATTGCTTGCCTGCACAACGGGTAAGAATGTGTTCCCCCTTGTTTGTTGATGTACCACATGACAGTTGTGTTGTCTGTTAGAATCAACACCTGCCCTGGAAGAAGTAACTCCTTGAAAGCCCTTAATGCAAACTGGACTGCTAACATCTCCTTCATGTTGATATGTAGATGCTGTAGTCTGGCAGGCCACTTGTCTTGTATCCACTTTCCATTTAGATGAGCTCCCAAGCAATGTCTGAGGCATCTGTCGTTAGAATCTGACTCGCCTCTGGCCGGGTCACAGAGAGTCCCTTGTTTAGGTGACATTCCTGAGCCCACCACAAAAATTCCTGTTGAATGCAAGGTATTATTTGAATGACAGTGTCCAAATCCTGGCAGTGCTGTGTCCATACATTTTTGAGATACCATTGCAGCTTCCTCATATGCAGTTTGGCATTGGGAAGCACCAGAATACAAGATGCCATGAACCCTAAGGCTTGAAGGACTGTCCTTGCAGTCAGCCCGGACTGAAGAGATAGTTGATGGAAGTAAATGGAAAGATTCTTTTGTTTGTCCGGGGTTAAAAAGGCCATCTGGGCTGCTGTATTCAGTCTCACACCCAGAAAGCACATGTCTTGAGAGGGTACTAGACTGGACTTTATTTCGTTCACAGAATACCCTAGGCATCTTAGCACTGCTATCACATATTCCAAATGCTGTAAAAGGTCTTCCTTTTCTTGAGCCAGAATCAGGCAGTCGTCCAAGTAAGGATAGATTTGAATTCCTTTTAGCCTGAAGTAAGCTATCACTGGAGCCAGAACCTTTGTGAATACTCTGGGCGCAGTAGATAAGCCAAAGGGCAATGCAGAGAACTGATAATGGGAATTTCCAGCTCGAAAACGCAGATACTTCCTGCAACTTAGTCTGATAGGCACATGAAGGTAAGCCTCCTTGAGATCTAAAGTTACCATCCAGTGATCCTTGCCCAGCAGAGGTAAAAGCTGTTGTAACGTCAACATTTTGAACTTGGGAATGTCCAGATAAGTGTTGAGGATAGATAAATCCAAAATTGGTCTCCACGTGTTCCCCTTCTTTGGTACTAGGAACAGGCGGGAATAAAATCCTAGGCCCCTTTCTGGCACAGGAACTGACTGAATGGCCCTTATTTGGAGTAACAGAGAAATTTGCTTGTGAGCCTCTTTTCTTTGTAGAGGAGGAATGTCTGGCATGCCTTTGAAAGGAGGTAAGGTATGGAAATAAAACCTGTAACCGTGGTGAATGATATCCAAAACCCATCTGTCTTGGGTAATTAAATCCCAATTTTCTTTGAAAAGAGCCAGCCTGCCTCCCAAAGGTGCTGCCAGACAAGAAGGTACTGGCAGCTGAAAAGGTAGGTCATTGGGTCTGTTTACGAAAGGACTGACCCCTGCCCTCACCAGAAGTCTGAGCAGGTGAACTCCCTGTTCTAGGCCTAAAAGAACCTTGAGCTCTGCCCCTACCACGTCTAGACCTACCCCTTGACTGGGAATCATAAGCAGGATATGTCCATCCCTTAGTAGGCCAATTTCTACTAAACTTCGGAGGCTGCACCTGCAAAAAATCTTTAACAGTTTGCATAGACTTAGCCTTGTCCTCCATTTTCTTTAAAACTGCTTCCACAGGCGAACCAAACAACACGTCAGACTGTAAAGGAGCATCCAAAATCCTTGTCTTAACATGCTCAGCTAAATTCTGATCCCTCAACCAGGCGTGCCTACGAAGAACAGAACCAGTGGCAGCCACCCTCGAGGAGGCCTGCACAGCATCAAAACCACATTGCAAGGAATGCTTACCCACCTGTTCAGACACATGAACTAAATCCTGCAACTCTTTACACTCAATACCTTCTGCCAGAGCATCCACCTTAGACTTCAATTGTGAAAGGAGATAATTTTGATATTTTAACATGTGAAACTGGCAATTCAACGCCCTCATGGCTAAAGTGGAAGAAGTATACACTTTCTTTCCCCATCTATCCAAAGCCCTTGCCTCTTTATCAGGAGGAACAGGATTTTTAACAACAGAAGCCTTAACACCTTTAGGCCCCTGAGAGACAGTTTCCGGGTCTGCCCTAGGACTCTTAAAAAGATACTTATGAGCTTCAGGCACCCTATAGTACCTATCCGGCTTAACTGGGGCAGGAGGCAAAGAATCAGGGTTCAGGGAAGCCTCTGCAAAAACATCTTCCACCACATTCAGAACAGGAGGTATAGCTAAAGGCCTATGCTGGGGTAAAAACAAGAATTCCCTAAGCCTCTTCCTGGAATCAGAGAAATCTTGACCTTCCCATTTAAAATGCTCCCTCATGGAATGCAGGGTCTCTGAAAATGAAAAATCCTCAGGAGGAGAAGCCGAAGGAGTAGAATCATCCACATCAGAATCAGAATAAGGAGGATACTCCTGCAAGTCTTCAGCCGAAGACTCAGAAGCCTCGAACACTGCTCAAAACTCTCAAACTCAGGTTCCACCCTAGGCCTCTTATCAGGAGGGGCATAGAACCTCTAATCATAGTAATCAAATCCTCTGCCATTTTAAGCATATGTTTCTTAGGCAAAGATCCTGAAGAGCTAGGAGAAACCCCCACTGAAGTTAAACCTGGCCTGCCTCTCAAAGAAGCCTTGGAAACAGAAGGGGAGGCTCTAACCACCTTAGGAAGAGAGGGAAGAACAGCCACCTGAGAAGCCCCTTCAGCCTGGCCTACCTCCTGAGAGGACACATCCTGTAACAGTAAAGTCTCTCCCTGAGACTCCAAAGAAACTCCTGGCAGAACCTCCGGCTCCACTGAGCCTTCTAAAGAACCGACGTCCGGGACTGTCGGTTCTTCCACTCTAGGCTTTGCTGCTTTGTCCTTGCGCTTTTTGGGAAGCGGCCGGAGCATCCGGCGGCATTTTATAATTACAACGCTTCCCAAAAACTAACCTGGCACAGTCTAACCTTCTCTTAATAGTGCGTTTGTTAAATCTAGCACAAGAACGGCATCCAACAACGTCGTGCTCAGGCCCTAAACAAGGTATACACAAGGTATGGTAATCCCTATGAGGTATCTGTTTCCCACAAGAAATACAGTTATTCACTTTTTCTGACATCCGGTTAAATACTGAGGCAAGAAAAACCAAAATATTCCCCAACGGGGTACTTAGCCAACTTTGATTCGGTCTGAAACTCCGACTTCAGAAAATTTCAGAACGCCAACCTGCACTCGCAAAACTGCTTCTGCATCGGACCATGCGGCAAAAAAGACTGAGGATATGACGTCGGTCATGCGCATTAGTACCCTGACGTCCTGACGTCAGACTAATGCGCCTTGACCGACGTCAGCCATATACTTTGGTATTCGGGCCGACTGGGACAGCGGACTACCCAATGGTTAGGACTGCAGCAATGTGGAATGAAGAACATCTATGAAGTCAGTATTCCTGATATTGTGGTTGTTTTTCCCACTTTTGGATGAATGTACTTGCTGTTCCATATAGGGAGTCATTCATAGAGTAGTACTAGGCCAACTGTCCTCGGGGACCATTTTAAGCTTAGCCAATTACTCCATGTGAGAATCAAACCCTGCACCTTGTGTTTCTAAGGTAAGTACCTTAACCATTACGCCAACCTCCCACCTCTGTCACCATGTCAGCATGGTTCCAGTAGTGGTTCAGTTTGCCTGACCTGTGTATTCCTCATGGTTGTGTGACCATGTGACTAGGATATACAAAGTAAGGGGGCATGCAATAGTCATTTTTTTGCGTTTGTGTTTCATGAAAAGAAAGCAGACAGCATAAACCAATGCGTGTTGAATGGCTGAAGCTTTAGAGAATTTACCATCAATGAAACTTAGTGGAACATTTTGACCACAGTGCCACATATGGCAACCTGTACTATAACTGTCCTGATCAAAACAAATGTTTCTTAATTGTGTGGAACAATAACTGACTTTCTTTGTGAAAAGCTATATAATCTTGATGGTTATTGTTCAAGTACTTGCAGGTTGGAATCTGAGGTTCACTTCAACAACTTGAAGTTTAAAATATAAAGAGAAGCAATGTAATATGCTTATACTGATGCTCATTTGTATGTGTGCTTACAGAGTTTGGCTTGGAAAGCCACAGCATTCATACAGCAATAAGAAAGAGCACACACACACGCAGCATGTCTGAGTATTAACACTTTTACTTAAAACAGTGGATCATTTAATGCACTGAGATACACACTGTCCTCAATGTCTGGTTGTCGTTGCTATCTCAAGAGATTTGTAGCACTGCAAGGTGATACAATAAAGCAGGTGGTTACTCAGTGAAGACTGCAACACATTCCTGAAGGGCTCAACACAAACAATTCACCAGACAACACTCCAAATCAGGGATAGCCATGAAAAAAATAAAAATGCTTTTGTGAAATGTCTATTCTCAACTTAAAGAACTCTCTCCCTACCTCTAAGTCTCCAGCCTCTTTTCTATACCCCAAATTTTGTGACAATTGACTCGGGTACATTTGGAATTATACACTTTATTTTAATTAACAAGTCACATTATTTATATTTCTTACTTCAAACTTGAGCACTACTGTAAAATAATGTATTATAACTGCATTAAGATTTTTGAAAGACTGCAATAATTCATCTTGTCTTAAATTAATATAAAATGAGTTGCTGAAACTCACACATATTAAAAAAAAACAAAGCTAGACATATTTTAAGTTAAAAAATACCCAGCAAAAAAGTCATCCTTCTACTGCAGTTTCAATTTCTTTTCTCCTGATTCCATGACCTGTCACCAGAATTCACACCATTCCCATCCTCTCAGTTTTGTAACTTGCATGCCCCACCAGCAACATCATTATGTTTCCTCATCTTGGAAATACTTGTCAAAAACTCCTGTATCTAACATTGTCATCCCTTCTTCTTTAATGGGTACCAGTCGTCGCTTCATTTAACACACACGACAACAATATTCTGCTGTCCATACTTTCTTCTTGGCCAAGGCCAGGGGTAGTGAAATGAGTACATGAAATCTGACTTTCCTTTACAGACCAAGTGAACTATAGTGGCGGAGTTCCACTCTTCTTTTTAGTTTGACAAAAGACTACATTTCTGAACTTGAGGATAAATGTCTGTTTGAAACCTTGAAAAGGGATATGAGGAATTAAGACATTTCTGTTAACACATTTTATGTTGATGTCACAGATGCAGGGAATCTGTGGTCTCGGAATGCAAGGGAATCACTCAGACTGTCAGATGGTTATGCTTTGAAAAACAAATTTAAAACTACTTTACCTCATAATTCACACAAATTTCTCAAAAAGCCATAAGCAACACAGGATGCATTTAGTTTTGCCTTTTAACAGCAGTCAAAACATTTCTTCATACATTTCTAAAAGTCTTTGGGAAAGTTCTCACAGTTAAAATAATTATCTGAAAATGTAAATAACATTTTCTCCCATCCACTCATTCCCTGGGACTCGGACAGGTTTACAAGTGTAAACCTTACAATGGGTGTCTAGCCCTTGCATTAACCCTTCACTGCTTTACCACAAGCAAAAAAAAAAAAATCACCACAGAGGGTGGTTCTGCTGGCCATGCTGTAGGATAATGAGGCAATTTGGGGGTGCAGTTATTGCTAACTGGTTATGTGCTTTTCCTGGACATACCTGTACTGGCCCGTTTACATTGCCAAGTGACTTTGCTGTGTAGTTTAACACTGCTGTCCATGTAAATTACCAAGGCAAGAAGAAATAGGTCACCCATTGTAGTCAATGGAAGAGACTGCAGCACTGGTAAGTAGAGTGAAGTTAATTGGTAGCATAGTGGTGGCGTGCGTGTCTGCAGGGGTAAGAATGAAGTCAGATGACTGTGTGTGCCTGTCTGTCTATGCCTGGGTTGGGGATTGGGCAGGGGATTAAGAGTGTGAATAAGTGTGTGTGTATGTGTGTGTGTCGGGGGTCCAATTGTATGCGGGGATGTTGTGCATTTATGAAGTCGAGCAGGTGTGTGTGTGTGT
>NC_056730.1:1126657654-1126770154 GCF_019279795.1 Protopterus annectens | reverse complement strand
CTATATAGCAATATTAATGTACATTTTATAATCTGTTTAAAAATGTTCTAATGCCATCCTTAATCTGCGCCAAAATTTTAAATTAGGAAGATTGGCACTTGCCTATGTCATGCATGTCTTTATATGTGTGTGTGTGTGTGTGTGTGTGTGATTAGCATTAAGCAAGCTTCAGATCTGGAATACTTCCAGTTCACAGTTATTTATTTTTAGCTACTGCTAACAAAATTAGTAAAATAATGGAATGTATAATTTAGTTATTTGTGAGGATGATGGTGTACCGGACAATATTAAATATTTTGAAAGGTTTATGTAGCTGTGCATTCTGCTTGACAAAAAGATTTAATATCTGTTCAAAAATTTTCCAATTAAAAACAGCTTAACTGAATGCTTCCAATCAACTAAATTTTTTGGCTGCATCCCCAATAAACCATATAACCTTTCGAGAACATTTTAATAGTTCACACAATATTTTACATGCCCTAAAGTAAAGTATTTAATTTAGGAGGAATACGTTTCTTCCCATGGTGTATTATCTGACAAAAATGGATAAATATGAATTATAATTAAATATGTATTTTCATTTTGAAGATATTAAGACTATTAATTCATAATTAACTCTCGTGGTTATCTGAGATATCATTTTATTTGTTATAAAATCCTTAAGTTGTTATACATAAAGCCATTAATTACTATTTAAATTGCATTTTATTTCTTATTCTTCTAATAATAATGCTGTTTTACTTTTTTTTAAGAAATCAGCCCAAAATGTAAGGCTAATTTGTTTCTGTTCATTGCTTGTGTTTGTAAAATTAACAAGAACTCTGTTGTATTTTGTATTCACATTATCAAACATCCTTTGCTTTAAAGAAGGAACTTTTAGCACTAATTGGTTAATTGCGTTAATACTGCATTCATATTCTTAGAACCTGGGGGTATAAACTGGCAATACTGTAAAAAGGAACTAAATGAAGTCAGCACTTCTGTGCTTGTTGCTATGCACGTTCTACTTACTAAGCAGTCAGAGGTTAGGATATCATTAACATTTAATAATTTCCAAACAGCTGAATTTATGTTTTACTTCATTTATCTAGCCAATAAAGTATTACTTTAAATGAAACCAATAGCAATATGAAAGGATTAAATGGGTTACAAGACAATGGATGTAACAACCCCAGCTATCACACAAGACTAAGGGCCAGATTCACGAAGCCTCCGTGTAAGAGTTACAACTCTTACACGGAGGCTGCAGTTAAACGGTGTGATGTCAGCATGTCATGCATATGAATGAGGTGCATGAGGCATGCTGAATCACACTAGTAACTCTTACACGGTCCGTGTAAGAGAGTAGGGGGCGTGTCTGTAGGCTAAGCCCTGCAAGCGGACACGCCCCCGGAAGACTAGAATGGCTGAAAGTAAACAGCCACGAGAGAGGCCATGGAAATGTGAATAAACACACTACACAACACATGCCCCGACAGACCATCAGTGTATAAAGTGAAGAGATGTTATAAAATTAAATTAAAACCGGTTTTATTTTTTTTAAACCCCGTAAATGTTTGCTACTGTGTGCGCTCGTGTGTGCGGGTGTGCTACTAGCGCAATTACAGTTAGCAGTCAGTGGAAAAGGATATAAGAACTAAATATGCAAAGTAAGCCAAGAAGTAATAGCTTAGCGGTAGAGTTGCTGGCCTAAGAGTAGGCAGGCAGGGTTCGAGCCCCCACAACAACCTTTTTTTTTTTTTTGTAAATAAGCACTAAAAAGCCCCCTGACAGTATTGTACAAATGTAAAAGTATTCCCTTTTGTAAAATGGAATGAAATGGAGCATATATTTTGAAGTAACCCAATAATAAAAATAGTCAGAAATGTACTGATAGCTAAGCTGCTGTGAGACAGACTGCCCGTAGCTGAGTAGTGTTTAAAAAGCTGCAAACTGCGTGCCCGTTGCTAAGCACCGGTTTAACAGGCTGAAACTGTTTGCAACTAGCTGTGCTTAGCTGAACATGTGTGTCACTAGCCAATTAAGGTTTATCCCAGCGCACACCGTTTGTCGCCGCTCCCACAAGCTAACTGCCAGTGCGCATGCGTTAGCTCCACGCAAACGAGCGCAGACCCGCTTTTAAGTACTTAAAAGTGCCTTTGGCATGTTTGATTGACAGGTCCTCAACTCATTTCTGTCAGGAAAATCAAAAATCAGTTGCCAGATTCGAACCCAGGATACCATGCACTAGAGTCAAGGTACTAAACCACTAAGCCATGACAGCAATACCTAGAAATGCAGAAATAGCATATATATGGGATAAAATCCAGACTGGAGCACGATAAAGCATTTTCAGTGAAGTAGATACAATTCCAAAACGGCCAATCAGAGAAATGTGCGGGAAAAGCGGCATATATAAGCCCCATAGGCGGGAATACACAGCAGAAACGATTGTAGAACAGACCTGCAGTCAGAATGAGTGGAGTAGGTGAGGGACGTTGCTTTCGAGCACAGCGTTGGGGCGTTGGAGTCCAGATACATGGTCTGGCTCCTTGTCCATCATCACGAGGCCCAACTCATGCAGGGCCAGGTCTCATGGGGAGCGTATAGGGCAGAGGCATGGGACCAGTTGGCTCGTGATCTGACCAGTGCTACTGGCATTCCACGCACTGGTGAGCAGGTCCGTCACCACCATGCGGACCTGAAGCGACGCAAGCAAGACCAGTTGACCGAATGGATCCAGGAGGCCCGGGATATGCCCAACGCCCCACTACTAAGTTACATTTTACTTATGTATGTAAGGATTTCAACTGGCTGATACCATGGAGATGTGTAGTCCAATATTACTTCTTTCGTATTACAGCTGCAGGTGTCCGCTCTGCGAACCGCGAGATGTATGCCCGTAGGCTGGTGCGGCTGCGCCACCATGCAGGTTAGTAACCCCACCCATTACTTGTAAATAAATATTATACTGTAGCATGTATTAGAACATTGCAGTGTATTGATTAAAAGTAATATAATGTGCAAGCACGAATTGAAAGTCTGCAGGTATGGCTGCAACAAGTTCATCAGTATGCAAGTGTAACTGGAAATATAATTGATAGAATTAAACAGTGCTGTAATACAGATGTCCCACCATTAATTAAATATAGTGTAACCTGCAGTAGTCTCAAGAGTACAGCTTCAGAATCTGAGGTAGTCATATGTGAGATATATCCCCTGTTGAAATGCTGAATCATGACAGAAGTGAGGCTGTTGGAAAGTGTTTGAATCACCACCAGTCTAACATGTGAACAAAGCCTAGAAGTACCAACCTGAACTGTGAAGTTGCAGGATGTGTGAGAGTGACAGAAAGGGTCATGTATGAATAAATAAAGTAGTAATAACCCCTGAATATATTAGCCCCAGTGTGTTTCTACAGAACTAAATGCATGTGGGGAGTACAACTTAATATCCCAAACTGATTTCAGTGTGTCAGAATCTGGAATGTCTAGGCCACATTCTGTATATGGTGATCACAGTAAACAATTTGCAGATAGAATGAATGATTATCTGACAGACTAAACAGCCATAGTTGTCCCCTGTCCTGTCATCAAAGTGTAGCAGGATGATGTATCTGATCAGATTCAAAATAAGTAGGATAGTGATGTATTTGTAACAGGTGTAGCATGACAGTCAAATAAAAATGATTTTGAAACATCAGCCTCAACTTAATTGTGTACCTATTACAAATGTAAATCAATGTGTAACATATGAATGTGTCATCACTTTCTATCTCCACCCAACCCTATAATTCCATATAACAACACCCACTAAATAATGGGTATGTGAACATTTCATTAATCATGGACATTTGTCCGTTTCAAAAATATATGCATGTCTGTTCGTGCATGTGCCCTGTTCATACCTGCAAATTTGATGGCCTGTTGCCATTAATCAACCCTGCATGTTGTTTGACTGTGTATTTCTATTCAAATAATGCATGTGATATTGATATGCCCCTTGTTCAATGGTGTTAATATCTGGGTGTTTGTTTGATGGGAATACCAATGCATGCTGTTACAACTAATCTGAATGGAATAAAATGCCACTAACCCAAACTAACATAACTACTCACAAACCTAGAACGCTTGGGAAGGCAGGTCCCAGCGGACCCACCTCTCCCACCTCAGCTGGCGACTGCACCTGGCACTAGTGCCCAGGCGGACCCCCTCCGGTGGCCCTGTGCGACCTTCGGGTGGAAGCGCTGCAGGGGATGGGGCCCGTGCCCCCTCTGCAAGTGTGGCCGGAGGGGTTCGTCCACTCACCCTCCAAGGTGTCCGGTCTGTGGTGCGAAGGGAGATCCAAGACTCCGTTCTTGGGCCCCTACGCCAGCTCGAGGCTCGTGTGGCACAGCTAACGGCCCGGCCGTTGCCCGCCATTGCCCGCCTACACAGCCCCAGCACAGCCCTGTCCTGGGCTGTGAAGGAACAGTGGCAACTGCCTATGGGTGGGGATATCAGTTCCACTGTTGCCATCTGTGGGCTCATGCATCTTGGATATCCCAACCTCCATCCCCGTCAATTGTGTAACCCCCCACGTGTGTCATACACCGCCCCTGTATGCGTCTTGTCTGTCTTGTCTGTTAACCTACCCAACTTACCTGCCCAGCTATACCGACTTCCTTCACCTGACATACCACTCTCACCTGAAAAAAAAAAAAAAAGGGCACTCTGTACCCACAAAAAAATTACGCCCCATACATAGCTGTCCATGTCGCATACATGTCTGCTTGACATTGAAACAGTTAATTACAATTGGCTCTACAACAAATATTAATGTTGTCCTGACACCTCTCTCAGGGGTGAAAGGTTTCTAATGTCTCACCAAAATACATGGAAATGCACAGCTGTTGCTGCCAAAGACATGGGCATCTATGGGAGTTACCTACATCCCTCCTGCAAATCCCACGCTTGTTTCCCTACTGTCTTACCCTCTTTGTGACCCCTTTTTCACCACTTTCCTGTCACCCCTTTTTCTTTTCTTTCAAAGAAAATAGCGCGGGTGAGCGCGTGTGTTAGCGGAGCTCACCGCCAGTGCGCATGCGTGAGCTCTGCGCAAACGAGCGCAGACCTGGTTTTAAGGGCTTAAAAGTGCCTTTATGGCACTTTGATTGACAGGTCCTGTACTCAGTTTGAAAGTTTGCAAAGAAAAATAAATTCCCACTGTCAGTCTCGAACCCAGGACCTTGGTAACATTAGTCTGTATGACCTACCACTAAGCCATGCCTGCCTGCCTTACAAGAACACAGTGCTAAAATAAATATAACATGTAATAGTAGGAATCAGTATAAAGGCAATATGGGAGATGTACTATCCAAAGCATGTCAGGTAGAGTTTTAATGGCCAAATTACTGGATTCCCATACTAGTTCAGTGTTAACAGATACAGCCCTGCTACTTGTTAGCTTGTACATAATACTGTAAGGTAATGTACATATATGAAGGTACGTATATCTACACATACGTATATATAAATATATATAAATACATATGAAATATAGTTGTAGGTGTCAGTATCCATACACGCTCACTACAGGAAACAGTGAACATAAATGCAGCAACCTGAATCTGCAACACAGCCTGACCCCTGTGTGACCTACTTACCCTTCTAACTGCTTAAAGGTGGCCTCAGCACTTTGATTGACAGGTCCTGTACTCATTTTGAAAGTTTGGAAAGAAAAATAAATTCCCACTGCCAGTCTCTTCATAACATTAGTCTGTATGACCTACCACTAAGCCATGACTACCTTACAACAACACACTGCTAGAATAAATATAACATGTAATAGTAGGAATCAATATAAAGGCAATATAGGAGGTGTACTATCCAAAGCATGTCATGTAGAGTTTTAATGGCCAAATTACTGGATTCCCATACTAGTTCAGTGTTAACAGAAACAGCCCTGCTACTTGTTAGCTTGTACATAATAAAGTAAGGTAATGTACATATATGAAGGTATGTATATCTACACATACATATATATAAATATATATTAATACATATGAAATATAGTTGTAGGTGTCAGTATCCATACACACTCACTACAGGAAACAGTGAAGATAAATGCAGCAACCAGAATCTGCAACACAGCCTGGCTCCTGTGAGACCTACTAACCCCTTTAACTGCTTAAAGGTGCCTCCAGCACTTTGATTGATAGGCCCTATACTCAAGTCAAAAGCAGAATATAAGCATACTAGTAGGCCCTACCACAAGACCATTGTAACACTAATCTGTATGACCTACCACTAAGCCATGACTCTCATACAGGAATATAGTGCTAAATAAGTGGAACATGCAATAGTAGGAATGAAGATAAAGGCAATATAGTATGTCTACTACCCAAAGCATACAATCCAAAAGGAAAAACCACTTTAATGACAAAACACAGCAGAGCTTTCGGACATAATCCTTCTTCAATACTACAAACTTATAAAATTTCTTTCATCTTATATACAGGCCCAAAGTAGTCATGTGGTTAGAGGAAAGCGTTTTCACAATGTTGGTAGAAAAATCCTTATAACATAATGAATGAATAGTACGAATATGCGTATGGACGTGACTAGATATGTAACTGCATATAGTCTTACAACACCATCCATAAAGCAAATAATATTTAAGAACTGGTTGATACTAATGGCTTCAAATGAACTAAAGGCCTTATTGGGTGATAGACCTTTATTTGCCTATAGGAACATGAGAACTTTAAAAAATTCATTATGTTATAAGGATTTTTCTACCAACATTGTGAAAACGCTTTCCTCTAAGTATGGTACATGTAAATGCCACTATTGTTCATGCTGTGGAGATATTTTTGACACAGGGAGTGACCTTTTTGTTCATCCAGTAACAGGGAAAACTTTTAAATTTTATGTTTCAGCTACTTGTCACACAACACATATAGTGTATTTGGCTACCTGTGTGTTATGCAAATCTTTTTATGTAGGCAAAACCACTCGTAGGTTGAAAGAGAGGATTACAGAGCACAAGTCTGAAATTAGAAGATGTGTCGAAACAAATGCTTTATATAAGCATATGTTAGACTGTGGACAAGATCATGTTTTTAAATTCAGGGTTATTGACATTGTTTAAACAGAGGTGGTGATATAAATAACTTCTTAGAAATTAAAGAATATGAGTGGATTTTAAGGTTTGCTGGTGACCGTTCCCCTGGCTTGAACAGTATGCTGAGCCTTAAACCAATTTTGGTTAAGCTCAGTAGATTGAATTTATAATTATGTATATTGTTTCTACAATATGAATTTTATAATATGAATTTTATGTGTAACTTTGATTATTAATCATATTAGCAAGCTGAATTTTAAATTATTTAAATTTTTGTTATGTACTATAGAATCATTGCTATCTGTGTTGTTTTAACTTTGCCTTATTGAGTGATACTTATGGTCATGTGATTTTTGGGCTGCTAACCACATGACTACTTTGGGCCTGTATATAAGATGAAAGAAATTTTATAAGTTTGTAGTATTGAAGAAGGATTATGTCCGAAAGCTCTGCTGTGTTTTGTCATTAAAGTGGTTTTTCCTTTTGGATTGTCTGCTTGCAGTACTTTGGCACTTTTGATATTTACTACACAAAGCATGTCAGGCAGACTTTTATAGTCCCAATTACTGGATTCCCATACTAGTGTAGTGTTAACAGAAACAGCCCTGCTAATTGTTAGCTTGTACCCAATAATGTCAGCTAATGTACATATATGAAAGTATGTATATGTACACAGATATATATATATTTATATAGCAATACATATGACATATAGTTGTAGGTATCAGTATGCATACACACTCACTACAGGGAACAGGCAACAGAAATGCAGCAACCTGAATCTACAACACAGCATGAAGCATGGGAGATGTACTAACCTTCACACTCACAGAACACTGTCAACAGCATACCAGCATGGTCCACGCCCTACAATCTGAAATGGCAACACCTATCTCACATACCCTTTTATAGCAGTGTCCTGAAATCACAGTGAGACATGCAATCAGTATACACCTGGCTGCATGCAATTAGCAAATGCTGCCTTACAATTGGTGCAGAGGCCATCACATGGACCTATGCAGATACCTACAAAAGCATGGAGTACCCACACTACACTCATGCAATACATTCATTGCACAAAACCTACAGAGAAAGAGAGAGAGAAATAAAACAAATATAAGGACAGCCAGCAGCAAACGCAGAAGCAGCAGCAAACAGCAAGCAGCAAGGAGCAAGCAGCACCACTGGCACAGCAACAGCTGCCACAAACACAGGTAATGCAAAGTAGCAGGTTAATCCTGTGTATACTGTGACACCTCCAAATGTATCATAGTTCACTATCTATAGGTATGTCCATGAGATAGGTTGTGTGTACATAGTCCTGAAATATAAACATATGTAATATTGCTGTACATGTTGCCCATACTTAACACTTCCATAGCTTAGAACACAAGGCCAGTTGTGCATATGATGCAGTAGTTCCCAGGGTCAGTAGAGGTTCCTCCTCATTGGTGTGGGACCACTGTGTATGTATGGCACTGTTCAGGTACATATCCTGTAGTATGGCCAGGGATTAATATCAGTCTGTCATGTGGTGCTATGTCCTCCAGGGGTGAATGTAGCACACATCCAGGGATACCATTTCGTAACAGTGATGATATGTGTTCTGCAATGATGAGGGTGGCTCTCACCTGGACATGTGAGAGGATAGGGAGGTTACAGTCATCTGGGATAACTAATACCACATGTGTAAGAGAATGGGGGGGGTACCTGCACCTAAACTGTCTGCAACAATGTTGCCAATATCTGTGCATTTGGTGAATGTGAAGCATCTTAACACTGCTGACCACAGATGCCTTGCCGTCATGTGAATCTGCCCTGTGCTGCAGTAGCCTCCTACTATTGTTATACAATATGCCTGTATCTGTAGTCCACTGGACAGGATTAATAAGTGGTGTGCAGTTGTTCTGGGTTAGATATGTGTGTGCACAGTACATGCAGTATGTGGGATGTCTGTGGTAAGCATATGCAAAGGTGCTGGCGGTGTGTGTTGTGGCCTCCACTGGCCCAATGGGCTGCATGGATAGCATCACTGTCATAACTAGTGAATAACTGTGTAATTACATGCATACATAGCAAGGTAGTGTACTGTGCTTGTGGTGTTGTTCGGATATGTATATCCAGGCTGAGTAATGTGTGCCACATCACAGGGTTGGATGGCAACACACATCCAGTATGTAGGGATGAACACCCAGAATGTGTCAGACGTGTCGCCTGTGCAGAAGTATCCGGCCATTACCTGTGCATCCCCCACAACACACACATGCAACATATGGCAGAAGTACTATAGCAGTACACACATGTTCATAGGTTCATACTAGGCTATTTGCCCTAGGGCATTGGTAAGCCTAGTAAAATGTGTTTGTCTTTCGCCACCCAATTACAAGTTATGCTGCTATGCCCTTGTCCGACGTTAGTATACTGTGCCTCTGTCTAACAGTGACATAGAAGTGATACCTGGGGTACAACTATGATCTCCATCCACTCATCCAGATTCCTATGGAAGAGAGTCAATGAGGGACTCTGCCTAACCAGTAGTGTGAGCTCATTACAGAGTGAAGGGAGCCTCGGTTAGAATATGCCCTCCAGCATGTCCATGTATGTCAGTGCTGAGGTCCAGCTCTCCTGAGCATGTGGCTGTATGGGACTCTGATTGCCTGAGGTGCAGCATGTTCATTACTGCTGGGTAGGACATGGCTGTATATGGCACGCACAGATTGCCTCTGAACAGGCAGTATGCCACCGAGTCCAGCTGGATTTACTTTACCTGGGCAGCATATGACATCTGTGTGAGCCATTGCATCCCCTTGATGAGGTACTGTTGTCCTGTACCAGTTGCTGTAGGTGTCTGGTTAGGTACATCCCAAAAGGTGCATTGTACGCAATTATAGGCCTGATGATGGATGAGTAAAGAGGCACAATGACCTCCCCTGCCATACATGTGAATCCCTCATGATTAGCTGGGCTATATAACATGTCTTTCAATCCACGTTGGCCATGTGGTTGACAAATGACAGACCGCTACCATGTTTCTTCCCCAGGTCCCCAACTACGTCTTCTGTACTCAATGGCCTAACACCTATGTTGTACTGTGCCACCAATGTGGAGGCGTGGGAATCTGCATTGAATACTGATACTCCCCCTCCCCTTGTTCAAGTGTTGGGGCCGACAAGAATGTTAACAGCTATAACTTGGTAGTACTGGTGTGCTCCTGTGAAACCTGAAACAGGTTCATGTTACTGCACAGATATCGATGTCCAGAATGTTAAGTAGGGTTTTCAGTGCGTGCATCCTTAGGTCTAGACTTCCGGTGTTGAGTAGCATCACTCTTACTTCCTCATCCTTTGTGATACAAATGGATGTGGGTTTGCCTTATGAGCCTTGCCTAATACAGGCACTATGGGTGTAGCAAGAGGCTCCGCCAAATTCAATAGGACAGGGGTGACAGGTGCAAGCTGTCTCTAGCAAAGCATACCACCCCAAGATGGCAGGCATTGGCACACCTGTGAATGACACCAGTATGTCAGTCAATTGTTGGAAGGGATCATCGTGCCTTGATATTGTGGCATCGTTCTAGGTGAGGGTAGGATGCTACTCAAGGTCAGGGTCAAACTGTCTTGGGCTACGTGCTCAGAGAGCTCTGTACTGTCTCATGTCATGTAGTCCAGGGAGGAATGTGTCAGGCCATTCACACCAGCATGGACATTGACTGAGTCATACCTGTACTTGCCTTGGGGTTACCTGAGTGTTTGTGTTATGTGGCAGGTCATAGTGCCCGACAGGCTGCACACCGTGACCCTCACCTCGTTAAGCCTGATGAACGTGATGTTAGTGTGCCTGATGATAGAGGCACCTAGTACAGGTGTATGAGGTGTGTTGTTTACTGTTAATGGCTGTGAGTGTTCAGCACATTGGCTTTGTGTGATATGTGTTGCACATGTTCATTTCCGTGGTAGTGGTTGCCTGGATGTCTGCTTAGGAGGTCTCTGCTGCATAGGCAGAGCTGTGGTCCGAGCCTACAAGTATGTTCATGTGTGATCATGTGTTAGGTCCGCTGTTGTGGTAGGTCTATGTGAGACTGGAAGTGTAGTGAGTGGTCTCCTTCGCCACCTGACTGGTTATGGCGGTATTGAGTAGACAGAGCCTAGCCTCCAGTTTGGTATATGGTTGCATCACTCACATGAGTTTGAATTTGTTGTTAGGAGGAGGGGGTTGTCTGTGTACATGCATCTGTTCTAACATTGTCTCTGGAGTACCACACTCACCAGCTGGACTGGGGAGGGAACTGACAACTGACCTCTGGACATGCTAGATTACTATTGTGAATTCTGTAATAATTAATGATTGAAAACAAGGTCCACTGGGGAGTGAAGGTGTACTGACATTACCTACAACTGCTGACTGATATAAAAGCGTCAGTGAGCAAGTGCCAGGTAACCTAAGTGCAATGTGTCACAATTAAGTAAATGCAACAATGAGAAGCAGTCACTTGCTGTCATGTGTAACATGGAAATATCACAGTAAGCAATGCAGATATCAGTAGTGAGTCACAGACGTGTTGAGAAGCTGTGTACTATGTGGAAGTAGCATACCAGTGAAATAACAAGCTAACAAATAACAAGCATATAAACAAAGGTAGATCCAGGAGGCCTGGATGTAGTGTTTGCTACAGCAAACAAGGTGTAGCAATGTCAGTAAGATACAGCTCAGATATGCAGGCACTATAAACCTGAAACCAGATGTCCCCAGCTATGAATGGCAGAGTACAGCCTATTGTCACACACAAGTGCAGACCACAAACCTTGTTAATGTTAAATAACTGGCCTGAAGGCCAACTGCCCATACCAGAACTAATACACTTGTACAATGGGCCCTCAATCAGCATTTCCCAACTTCAATGGATGAAAGATATGTGTCCCGCCACCAACCTCCCTAATGTAAAACAACTGGTCTGAAGGCCAAGTGCTTAGTACAAATGACATAGAATGATAGCTACACTGTAATCAAGTTTTAACCAAGCAGTAATAAGTAGAAGTTAATACTCCCTGTATAGAATGTGTACCATGTATTGTTGAGATACTATGCTGATAACCTGTTTGTGTACCTTTCCAGCTTGACATGGCTCCAAAAAGGAACCCATCATATTCTGCTGCAGAGCATGACGTGATTCACCAGAGCCTGGTGCGTGACTATGCCATCCTGTTCTCACGCACCACCCAGAATCAGCAGGAGAGGTCTGCACTGTGGCAAAACCTCGTTAGCAGGATAAATGATGTTGGCATGCATGATAGCACATATGAGCAGGTGAGACATCACTGCAGTGATTTGATTAGAAATGTCCGCCAGCGTGCTGCAGATATCCGCAGGCAACAGGTTGCCACAGGTGGGGGGGGGTGGCCACACATCCCCCCCTCACCAGACAGGAGGGGCTACTGCTAAGTGTTGTGGATCCAGCCCCAGAACAACAACAGCAACACTCATGCATCATGATGGAGGTTGGATCCACACAGCAGCAAGACACCGAGCGTGCAGGTAAGATGCCATATTCATTTATTGTTATTACTTTTACATTTGTTGACCCAGATAGTCTAGCTGGATATATGTCCATTTTCAGTAGAGGCCTGTAGAGAAAAGCTCCACACATAACGTAATAAAGGCAGACAGACAAGTTGTTAATACAGACAGCCAACATAATAGAATTGTACACCAGCCTGTTAATTAAATCAACATACATGTAAGGAACTCAAACAGTTTAGAGTCATACACAATGTACCGTTGGTTTCAAAGCAATCCTACCTAAAGCATAACGGTTATGCAATAAGGCAAAAGCCATATACATAATAGTTAGGGCTCAGAAGGGTAGAGAAGTAGAAGGAGTATGAAAGATACAATGATATGGAAGAGGCATGAGTCAAGAAGGGAAGTGAGGAAAAGAAGGAAGACAGTCAAGAGGAAGTGGGAGGGATGGGAGAAGTAGGTCAGAGCATAGAAGGACATCAAGGTGAAAGAAACAGGGTAGAAGCTAGTTTCTATGCACAATGAGGGGTTAAAGGTAAAGAGAGGGTAGGGAGAGGGACGTTAGCCTGGACTCCAAGAAGAACAAAGCCAGTGGTTTTGGAAGTACAGTTTGAGTTGTCGTTTGAAGAGAGGTAAGGGTGAGATTAGAGTTAACTCCTGGTATGTACATATGACTGTTCTGTACACTGTTACTTCATGCACGCATAAGGTGTGCATGTGGTATGTATCTGTCATCATGATATATATACAGACATTATGTGCAGCTGATGTGTATAAAGGAACTAGTGTACTACTGTACTGTATCATGTGCAAAACAAATGGCACACATGTGCCCACTGACATTACTCTCTTCACACTTCCAGGTCCCTCCCATCTAGCAACGAGGCAGGCCATACATGCTGGTGAGTCTTTTTAACATTATCTGTAAAACAATTTATAAAACTAGGAAGAGTAGTGTAACTCTGTAGTAGACATGCTGGTGACTTGTGTTCACAATACCTGTAATACACAGTTGTAGTAAATTGAGTAGTGTAACACGGTACTGATGTGTGTGTTTACTGTGGGGTGTGCATGTGTGCAAGTGTGCCTGTGCCCAAGTGTGCATGTGTGTTAGTGTCCATGAGTGCATGTGTCCATTTCTGAATGTGTGCATTAGTATTGAAGTGCATCTCTGTCAAACATGTATTGAGACTGTAATCTGTGTTCCATGTTTTCCTCCCGTAGGTTCTGGTGCTGCTCTGGTGACCTGCAGCAGGGAACCTGAATCTTGTGCCCCAGGTACTGATGATGATGAAATGTCTGTAATGGTGCAGGAAGGTGTGTCTGGGTCCACCATTGGTCAGCCAATTGACATTACACAGCTTTCAACCCCGTCAATGCGCACAGTCATCCTGCCGTTACATCCTTTGTCACCATTGTCTCTAGGTGATGGACAGTCTGCAGTGGGCATAGATCAGGGTAATGTGGTACCTGTGGTACATGCATCCCCACAAGGCAGCCATGAGCAGGGGCCTCCAATGGTACTACGCAGACAGTCGCCCATGGGTTCTCGTGGGGGCATCCGTGGCCATACTGCCTCTGGCCGACGTGCCCAAGGAGGTATGTCAACCTCCACTATGTTTCGAACTGTCATGCAGGCACAGGCACGTATGGAAAGGTACACCAGACAGGGTCTGAGGGAGCTGAGAGCATGTCACATAGCCATGACAGACGGCATGCGTGCCGTTGTGAATGCTATCCGTAACTTCACAGATGTCGTTGACAGACGTTGTGGGGGCATAGAACAGCTGCTCCACAACCAGATGTCCATGGGCCAGGGCGATGGTGTGCGTTTGCAACGTCGATGTGGCCGTATGCCAGCAACAGCACCAGCTGGCAGTGGCCGCGGACGACAACAGGCCCACTCGCGCACCTCAAGTGCCAGCACCAGCCCCAGCAATGCTGGGTCTGTGCTGTCATCAAGACGCCCCAGGAGACCACGTGCACGTGGCTCTGGACAGTCCCAACAGGGAACTGTGTCCAGTCAACACACCCCTGCTTCCGATGACAGTACCCAGTCTGGGTTAGTACCAGATACGGCCCGTAGCACCCCTGCCAGGCACAGGTACCGTGTCCGTGCCCACAGACACTGATCTGGATGACCTGACAGGTGCAGTCTGTGGCTGTCCACAAAACCCTGTACATGGCAGCCATTATGTGGGACTGTGTGCGTGCTTACACACATGCAGAAACCTAACACCTAGGGCAAACACATACACACACACACTGCACCAACACCAGTCCACCCTGTACTGCTGCCCCTCACAAACACACATACACACACATGTCAATTGGTGTTACCAGTGGCTGGCTTGGGCATACCTAACCCACACCCTGTGCATATGATGACACTGTGCCACCTCCTGCATACTACAACATCGGTGCAGGTAAAGGTAAACACGTTGCTGATGCACAGGGTGACTACATAGATGTGTATAAGTAGTAACATGTTGGTAACTGTTCACTGTTCCAGTATAATTGTGTGTATATCCCAGCAGTCCTGCTGCAGTAACTGTATGAATGTCCTCAATTGTTATCTGCACCCATACTACTTACCAAAGTGTACCAGCTGCACACCATCACATGCTAACATTGACTATGGCAATGCGCATCTTGTGCTGTTATGTAGATTCAGCTATATGTATCTGTTCTGCCACACATGCATTTATACACACCCTGCTACCCACACACATGCACACGCTCACCTGCCATTCCCATTATTTATCACCCTACATGAGTAGCTGTTGATACATGACAGGTACACATTTGAGAAGTGCACTATGTTGTTTACTACTGGCGTCCCCTTCTCTACCTGTACTCACAGGGTGCAGGCAACCTCATCAGTTGAAAGATGTAATGTGCATCAGGTACTGTAGTACCCTGATTGCCACATCAAACATGTTTCCCATATGGAAATGCACACACAGACAATCCCACATCCACACACTTGCCACATTCAGGCTTCAGAACACTATCTAGGTATATTCGGGTACATGTGCATGTTACAGTAGCATGTAACACTATACTGAGTACTGGCAGTTGTCTTTTGTCATGTTGTCTGTATAGAATAAAAGAATTGTTTGATTATCCTACTCCGTTTTGTGGACATTACTTGAAGAAGTGTTACCTTACATGTGTTATTGGTACCACCACCTTCTCTTTTGTAGTTTTGTTTGTATAGGGTGCTATCAACATCACTGCTTGTTAAGGGTAATGACCACCCTGCAGTGCATAGCCCCATGTGGCAAAAGCCACATCCCACCCCATCATTGTGCACACACACTAACCCCACCAACAGTAAAACACATACTTTCCATTTGCAAGATTCAAACCCATACCTAACTGTGTTATGACAGTAGAAACAGACACATTAGCAGAGTGTGCTATTTGCAGTAGTTGGAGAAATTCTTACTAATGCTGTACTTGGAGGGTGCTGACATCATCTGTGTGTAGGAGGAGGGATGTGCACCCTGTAGTGTGTTCTCCCAGTTGGCAAAAGGCAGTTAACCCTCCCAGCATTGTGCACACACATAAACCCCACTCATACTAACACACATACATTCCCTTTGCAGGATTCAAACCCCTACCTAACTACGTTATGACACTGGAGAAAGACGCATTAGCAGAGCGCGCTATGCGAATTACTGGAGGACTTTACTACAGGTAATATAGTTATACAGTCCTGACATCATCAGTGTTTCAAAAGGGGATCTGCATCCTGTACTGTACTGTCACAGTTGCTAATAGGGATATTTCCCACACACACATCGATGTGTTTGAGGTTTGCATATGTGGGGATCCAGTACTCCAGTGTGATTAGTATATGGTTTGATTGCAACAATGAGGGATATACTCCCAGTGGTGAGCAGTTTGTACTCATGTTTGTGATGATCAGGTCTAGTATATCTGCCCCTCTTGTGGGAAGGTTGGTTACCTGTTCCATAGCCAAAGAATGTCTGATCTATGGGAACCCTAGAGCTTGGGTATTGTGGCTTGTGTAATGTTCACAGTCTATGTTTGGGTAGCTGACGTCACCCAGTATGATGGTGTTTGCAGAGTAATCTAAACTCTCCTGTGTCAGCATGAAGGCTGTGTGGGAGTCCTGAGTTTGAGAGGGTGCTGTAAGAACTCCTCTGTGTCTCTTTCCATGTGGTCCAGGGAGGTACGTCTCAGGTTGTTTGCACCAGCATGGACAATGTCTGCCTCATAGCTGTACTTGCTGTGGAGTGACCTGTGTGCCTGTGTTATGTGGCACATTCTATCACCTGACAGGTAGCTAACTGTGACCCTCACCTTGCTCTGTCTGGAGGGTGGCACGTCTGTCAACAGCTCATGTCAAGCAAGTTCATACCCCTCATAAATGATGTGGAAACCTTCAAAGGCCCAAGGCCGGTTGAAAATATGGACCAGACTGCAGATACCTGTATAAAGGCATTCTATGGACACATTCAGGAATGCATGGATCATGAAGCCACATATGAAAGCATGACCCAATTCTCCAAAGGCAGATGTCCTGGGTGCCGGACACCAGCCATAAACACACTATACAATAGAAGGATGATGCCACTACATGATACAACAACCTCCCAAAATGTGAAGGCACCACTGATGAGTATTGGAAGACAACTACAGGCACCCATATGATTGTCTAAGGCCATCTTTGAGAGAGGATTCCACAAGCCACTGAGGATAATCACAAGGCTGCCTGTAGTTATGTTAGTAACCTGGGTGGTACTACCCAGATATGCTCAGAGGTAATCCAAGATGTCACACAAAATACAAAACACACAGACATTGCCATCATCCTAGTGGACAGGTTCAATGCTGCCTTCTCCCCCCACCACACCAAAAGGGCAAATATGTCTTGCGGCACAGTGCTGCCCCCCCTGACATCACAGATGCTCAGGTAAGAGATGCCCTTCCCAAAGCAATAAACACTGCATCAATGGGACCAGACAGTGTCCCAGGCTGTGTCCTACATGAACCACAAGAAGAGCTACACCCAGACATAACACCAATGTTCAATCCCAGCCTTAATACACGATATGTGGCCAGAGAGTGGCATACAGCAACAGCGGTCCCTCAACATTCAGGTGGTGCCTTCACGGATCCTGGACACTACTCGCCCCATATGTCTGACTAGCTTTGTCTGCAAAGCTATGGCAAGGATCATCATGAACCTCACATATCTAGATATTGTGGACCTACAGACATGTCACCATACACAGTTTGGCTTTATCAATGGCAAATCCTGCCTCTCAAACCTGTTTGATTTCTTTGAAACAGTCACCAAGGAACTGTCAAGGGGAAGGAGGTCTACACAGCCTACCTGGACCTTGCATAAGCCTTGGATACAATACCCCACTTGTGCATTCTAGGGAAGCTCACCAGTGTACATATTAACCCCTATGTCACTATGGGTATTGCACAGTGGCTCAAGGGCAGAACACACATGGTAGAATTGCTGGAGCCATGTCAGCCTCCAACCTGGTACAAGTGGTGTCCCACAAGGCACAGCCTGGGAGCTGTCATGTTCATTATATATTTATCATAGGTACAGGCCAACATGGAAGTACTGTGGCTCAGCAATTCGCAGGTGACTGCAAACCGGACACCATAATCAACTCACCAGCTAACACACGCATCCTCCAAAAGGGACTCTTGCAAACACACGACTTGTGCCACAGCCATGGCCTCAACGTGAATGACAGAAAGCGTATAGTCATCCCCTTTGTCAAACACAAAGTGACCACAACGTACCACATATGTGTTAATCCATTATGTGCAGACGAAGGAATTATGGACCTTGGGGTACACACGTTGATAGCATTCTACCATTTGACAACAACATGGACAAAGTGGTTAGGTAAGCATGTTATATGGGCCACATCATCATGGGATCCACATGTAGATCAGGGGAGGACATTGTGCCCCTTTACTCATCCCTCATCATGCCCATAATTGACTATGATGAACCTGTCGGCATGCACCTTACCAGACACCTGCAGCAACTGGAGATACCACATATGTACCTCGACAAGGGGATCAAAGGGCTCAAACAGATGCCACATACTGACTGGTTAAAGTAACAGCAGCTCTACTCAGTGACATACTGCCTCTTCATAGGCAATCTGTGCCTGACATAGAAGGCCAGGTCATACCCTCACTTAATGGCCATGCTGCATCTCAGAATATCCAGATCCCACCAGGATACACGCTGGAAATACTTGAACCTCAGGAGTGATATACACAGGACACCTTCATTCCTGAATATTATCCCACTAGAGGTTAGGCAGACTAACTCAGTGACTATCTTCAAGAGTGATATTAATGACTGGATGTGACATTGTAGGGTTACCCTGGGTATCACGTATGTGTCACTGTGAGACAGAGGCACAGTATACTAACCTTGGAAAAGGGCATAGCAAGACAGATTCACAATGCATGTTGAAAGGCACACACATTCTGGCTAGGTGGATACATGCCCTGGGCAGACATCCCTGTACGAACCTATGGACCTATGTATCTTTTTCACCATTGGCCCTATGTGCTGTTAATCACCAATGTAATCTCAATACTATGGTAACATGTGCAAAGGTCAGTTGTCAGTCACCTCTATGGTACAGTTGTGGAATATGTGTGTCATGTAGTAATGTCACAGCTGCCACATGTACACAGTCAACCCTATCCCCTACCCATGGATGTACATCACATGTATGAGATGGAAACACATGGCCAAACTGTGGACTAAGCACTCTGAACCCAGTACTGGCATAACCTGTCTGGTGGCATGAAATACTACAGTGACAGCAATACCAATCTGATGTGGACCTACACGAACAGCAATACAAGCATAGAAACATAACAGGTCAGTTGTGAAGCCTAAGGATAGCATCCTGCATGACTGGCAGACATCTCTGCAGCTGGCACACAGGCATACATTAGGCCTGCACACAGCACGCATAACACATAGCACACAAATCCTGTGCATCAAACAAGCACAGTCTGTACAGCTATACAACACTACTGCCGCAGTTGTGTTAGGTACTTTTATTGTCCAGTACAGTGAGACAATGCTCACCAGGCTGGAAAAGGTGTAGGTCACAGTGATATGCTCATGGGGCACTATGGTTCACCACATAACACAAACATACAAGTCAGTCAGATGCATGGACACATATGACTCAGTCATTGTCCATGCCACCACAGCTGATGTGGGATGTCCCTCACTGGGATACATGATAGGGAACATGGAAGGGATCACTGAGCAAGTGACACAGGCTGGTAGACCCCTGACCTTGGTTGGCATCAGACCCTCACCAGGGATTCTGACAAATTACTGAATGCTAATGAATTAGTGTAGCTACAACACCCTAGCTGAATGGTTCTTAGCATGCAGTCACTGCATTGCTATGGAATACTGTCTTACCACTCCCACAACAGGTGAAAACATGCAGCTCCTGTACATCAACAACATGTAGACTATATGCCCCAGACCAGGTGTGCATCCCTCACTACTAGGCTGATAGCATCTACATCTTACACTGTATATACACATCCCACATGCAGCACCTGCACAGAAGACCACGGTCATAATGTTACCCTGTGCAAATACCATGTATTCACATGTGGCAGGCATCACACATGGTAACTATTGAAGGTCACAGGTACATATGTGTATTTGGCACACACATACATCATGTGTGCATTGCCATAACTGGTTTAATCAATGTCATGCATTATTGTGAGTGACAACCCACACACATGGGCATTCTGTGTGTGCAAAACACACGTGGCATGTCTGTAATCAAAAGCCATACATCATTGTCATATCGTTTAGAAAGGGGTATGTGCATCCTGTAGTGTGTTTTCCCAGTTGCCAAAAGGGATATATCAATCATACACACTTACCCCCCCCCTTCGCACACACTTGCCACTTGCTGGATTCAAACCCCTACCTAACTATGTTATGCCACTAGAGATGGACACATTACCACAGCATGCTATTCGCATTACTGGGAGACTTCCTTTCCCCTGATATACTTATAGGGTGCTGACATCATCAGAGTTTAGAAAGTGGAATGATCATCCTGTGGTGTGTTTTCCCAGTTGCCAAAAGGGATGTTTTTTTCATACACACTTACACACACACTTACCCCCCTTCACACACACATACCACCTGCTGGATTCAAACCCCTACCTAACTATGTTATGACACTAGAGACGGATGCATTAGCGCAGCACGCTATTCGCATTACTGGGAGATTTCCTTTCCCCTGATATACTTATAGGGTGCTGACATCATCAGAGTTTAGAAAGTGGAATGATCATCCTGTGGTGTGTTTTCCCAGTTGCCAAAAGGGATGTTTTTTTCATACAACTTACACACACACTTAGCCCCCTTCACACACACTTGCCACCTGCTGGATTCAAACCCCTACCTAACTATGTTATGACACTAGAGACAGACACATTAGCACAGCGTGCTATTCGCATTACTGGGAGATTTCCTTTCCCCTGATATACTTATAGGGTGCTGACATCATCAGAGTTTAGAAAGTGGAATGATCATCCATTGGTGTGTTTTCCCAGTTGCCAAAAGGGATGTTTCTTTCATACAACTTACACATACACTTACCCCCCTTCACACACACTTGCCACCTGCTGGATTCAAACCCCTACCTAACTATGTTATGACACTAAAGACGGACGCATTAGCACAGCGCGCTATTCGCATTACTGGGAGATTTCCTTTCCCCTGATATACTTATAGGGTGCTGACATCATCAGAGTTTAGAAAGTGGAATGATCATCCTGTGGTGTGTTTTCCCAGTTGCCAAAAGGGATGTTTCTTTTATACAACTTACACACACACTTACCCCCCTTCACACACACTTGCCACCTGCTGGATTCAAACCCCTACCTAACTATGTTATGACACTAGAGACGGACGCATTAGCAGAGCGCGCTATTCGGATTACTGAGAGATTCCTTTTCTCTGATATACTTATAGGGTGCTTACATGATCAGTGTCTAGAAAGGGGAATGAGCATCCTCTGGTGTGTTTTCACAGTTGCTAGGAGTAACATTTGGACCAACTGTGTGAGCATGCCCAGTTCAGCCTTCCCATGGCATGTTGTGTGAAAGATGTCTCATTTATCTAAGTGTGTGAGCATGCCCAGTGTGGGCTTTACATATGTTGAACTCTGCAGCCCATCACATTTGTGGATGAGTGTGACCTTCAACAAATACCTCCAGTTTATGGTTGTGTGTTCTGTGCCATGTTGTGTAGTTACTGTCCAAATGCTTTTTGTGTGAACAAAACAGGGAGTATACTGTGCCTGCAGGTTTTGCATGGGATACTTTGCACACAATTGTCAACATCTGTTCATACTGACCTAACACTATAGCACTGTATAGTGTAGTGTTTCAGTACTTTCACTGTGGTGGTCAGTATCCTGGGCTTTAGTCCTATCACCTTTACATTTCCATAGTGTGCACACCAGCCTGGTTAGGGTCCAGTTGTGCACATCTGCACAAAGGCGGTGCCTCTACAGACCCTGGTAATTACTGCCCCATAAGCTTAACAAGTGTAGTCTGCAAATATATGGAGAGGATCATAATTGAGCTCATAAACAAAGATATAGGGGACATGCAGACATTGTACCCATCCCATTTTGGCTTGGTCAAGGGCAGATCATGCCTTTTGTACTGGGTTGACATCTTCAAAACGGTCACTTAGGCCATTGTTGGGGAAAGGCAGTCCATACAGCCTACCTTGGCCTTGCAAACACTTTCAACACAATACCCCACTCAGGTATTGTGGAAAACCCTAACAACTGAAATGTAAACCCATATGTCACAAGATGGGTTGCAAACTGGCTTAAGGACGGGACCCACAGGGTTAGAGTTGCTGGCACTATGTTAGACTCCAGGCTGGTCACAGGTGGTGTCACACAGGGCTCAGTCCTTGGCCCCATTGTTTGTCATGTACTTCCCAGAAGTACAGGCCAACATGGGAGGACTTTGGATGACAATGTTTGCAGATGACTGCACACTGGGCGCCATAGTGGACAGTGCATCAGACACGGATATCCTTCAGAAGGGACTCACAGTAACTGATAGCTGGTGCCAGGGCCATGGCCTGAAGTCAAAGTGCACAACATGTGTAGACATACCCTTCAGGAAAAGCAAGGTAACCCCAAGCTACCATATAGGTGGCAATCCTCTAAGCACAGAGGAGGTTATCATGGACCTGGGGACCCAGGTTGACAGTCACCATTCTTCTGAGACTCACGTTGCTAAAGTGGCTAGAAAGACCTTCTACATTGCCCACCTGATCAGGATGGGATTCACATCCAGATCTAGTGGGTCATTGTTCCCCTGTACTCTTCACTTATCAGACCGGTGATCGAGTAGAATGCCCTATTCTGGCTGTATCTCACCCAACATCTGCAGCAATTGGAGACACCCTGAATGTCCCCACCTAAAGGATCAAGGAACCCCAACAGCTGTCATATGCTGCCAGATTGAAGACACTCCCACTCTATTCACTCACATACCGTCTACTTAGAGGTGACATGTGCCTGACATGCGAGGCCATGTCCAAACAGGGATTAATGGACATGCTCCACCTCAGAATCGGCAGATCCACCTGAACCACTAGTGCAGGTGACTTACACCTTAGCAGGGATGTACGTTGGACATGTTGGAGGGATGGAGTTATCACCCGGAGACTCCCTATGCTGTGGAATACAATCCCGGTCCATGTGAGGCAGAGCACCTTGCTGGCTGTGTTCAAGAGGTATCTTGACCTGTGGATGGAAGGTCATACGTTTAACCCGGGGATCGTCACTGTGTCACTGCTGGAGAGAGGCATGACAAAATAATGGGCACAGTACTGTTTCCATATAAGGGGTGGTGTATGCCAATGAACTCTGTGCTAGGCTTATACCTGCCTTAGGGAAGATAGCCTAGTATAAACCTATGTACCTATCTGACCATGTTGCATTATGTTCAGATGTGAACTGCTTACAACAGCCTCATCCAACATCAGTAGTGTATTCCACAACATGGGTGTACATTGGCAACCACTACCGATGTGCCCTAGGCCATTTCTAATGCTAGTCGGAGAGTGTGTTTGTCCATCAACACATTGTAAGTGTAGTTTGCCATGACATATGTCTTGTTTAGTATACTGTGCCTCTGTCTACCTGTGACATAACATTGATACCCAGGGTAAACCTCCCATCTCCCATCCACTCATTAGGATTCCTGTTGAGGGGACTCAACGAGTGTCTCTACGGACAACCTGTACTGGTAGTTTACTCATGCGTGGGGGTGGCTTCTGTGTTTTGGATAATGCAGTACAGCCTGTCCTAAATATGTCAGTGCTGGGGTTCAGGTCCCTCATGTGCATAGCTCCCTGCCATTCAGATTGTACAAGGTGCAGCATGTGCATTGATTCCAGCTTGGACATGGCTTTCTACATCAGGCATAGCTTGCATCTGGGTGGACAGCATGGCAGTGTGTGGAGCTGCACTCTGTTTAATCAGGCTACACATTACATGTGTTCCAGCTCTGTCATACTCCTGGTGAGGTACTGTTGTGGACTTTACAGGTGCTGGATGTGTCTGCATGAGGTACACCCCACAGGGCTGTTGTGGTCATTTCTAATGCTGATGAAAGATAACTGCAGAACCACAATGACCTCCCCTTAGCTAGATGTCAGACAGCATGGACCATGCAATCACAAATAAAAACAGGACCCTCTCCACAAAGGGAAAGTGTCCTGTCTGGTGGACCCCAGCCATAAACAAACTGTATGACAGATGAGGGTTACTAATGCAAGACAGAGCTACATCTCCAAAAGGGAAGACAGCTGTGATCAGCACTAGTAGAAAGCTACATTATCTCATAAAGACATGCAAGGTCAACTTGGGGACATAAATCACCAAAGACAATGAAGGTAACCACACTGCTTTCTTCAGTTATGTCAGACACCTGGTTGTGAACCCTCAGATATGCTCAGAGTTGGTACACAACAACATATATTCCAGTGACCTGACAGATATTGGCAACATTCCGGCAGACAGCTTCAGTGCGATTTACCCCCTCCCTCACCCCCAAAAGAAGATAGTTATCACTGCTGTATGTAACCTCACTGTCATCTTGAATGTCCATGTGAGAGCCGCACTCAGCAAAGACAAGTACACAGCATCCATGGGACCTGCTGGTATCTCCAGTTGCATGCTATGTGAACTCCAGAAGGGGCTGGACCCGTATATACAACTGCTATTTAACCTTAGTCTTGCTACAGGATATGTACCTGAACACTGGCATACGGCAACAGTGGTCCCACTCCACAAAGGAGATGCCTCCACAGACCATGGCAACTACCACCACACAAGCTTAACCAGCCTTGTCTGCAAAGATATGGGAAGAGTCATTATGGAGCTCTTACACAGACACATTACTGACCTACGGACCCTTGTTCTCACCTAGTTCAGCTTTGTACAGGGCAGATCCTGCCTTTTGCACCTAGTTGACTACTATGAAACTGTCAGTAGGGCCATCGATGAGGGCTACGCAGTCCACACAGCCTACCTGCACTTGGCTAAGGCCTGTGACACAATACCACACTCAGGCATCATAGCCAAGCTCAACAGCTGACATATAACAGCATATGTCGCAGGATAGGCTGCAAAATGGCTAAGAAACAGAACCCATAAAGTCAACATTGCAGGTGCCTTGTCAGATTCGAAGCCAGTCACAGGTGGTGTCCCACAAGGATGTGTCCTGGGACCCATCTTAATTGGTATTTACTTTTCAGATGTGAAAGCAAACATAGGGGGGTTGTGGCTGACAAAGTTTGCAGATGACTGCAACCTAGGCACCATAGTGAATACATCAGCCGGCACACACATACTACAGAATGCTGTCACAAAGGCGGATAGCTGGTGCCAGACGCATGGCCTGAAACTGAATGCAACTGATGTGTATTCATCCCCTTTGGGAGGAACAAAGTACCCACAGATCAATACATAGACAGCAACCCACTGAGCACAGACAACAAATCAGACACCTGGGGACACATGTAGATAGTGACATCTCTTTTGACACCCCTGTTGCCAAAGTGGTTAGGAAGACTTTCTATCTTGCCCACCTTATCATGGAGGGTTTTCCATCAAGATCATAGGAGGTCATTGTTCCACTATCCTTCTCCCTTATCAGGCCCATGATTGAATACAAAGCCCCATATGGTATGTACCTCGCCCAGCAATTGCAACAGCTGGAGACACCCCAAAAGTACCTACCATGAAGATCAGGGTTCTTCAACACATGTCATATGCTTCCAGAATAGAGGAAATCCAGCTTTGTTCAGTGTCATACCGCATACTTACAGGTGACCTATGCCTGACATACAAGACCATGTCCAATCAGGATTTGGTGGACATGCTCCACTGCAAGCAATCCAAATCCACCAGAGCCATGAGAGCTGAGGATTTGAACCTCAGCACATACATGTATAGGACATGCTGGAGGGACAGAGTCATAACTCAGAGGCATCTCACACTCTAGCAGAGTATCCCAGTTCATGTTTGACAGAGTCCCTCACTGACTCTCTTCAGGAGACATCTGGACAACTGCATATGAGACGGAGGCACAGACTAGACAGAGGCACAGTCATGTTATTCAATTACGTAAGGGGTCATAATGTGTCACTACTAAGTCAGAGGCACAATATTCAGAATCTATTCTGTACACTTATTACCACTATAAGGGGTGGCAATAGCCACATCACTATGGCTAGGCTTATACATGCACTAGGGCAGATAGCCCAGTAGTAGACTATGACACTATGAAACACCGGTGTATGTGTAGGTATTGTCAATCAAACACTATGATGTGGTTTCGGGGGCTTGATATCTCCCTGTATTCCAACATTGTTTTGTCTATTCCTTCTAGCATGTCTAGGGATCAGTTGCTAGTGTCCTCTCCTGCTCAGCTGGTGAACCTGGGAATATTGAGGCAATGTTACACTTGCCTCATGTACACTGACAACCCTCTCCTTCTCCCATAAAACACACATACATGTGAGAGATGCAACTATATAGCCAAAGTGGAGGCTGAGCTCTCTCAACATAGGACTAGCAAGACCAGAGAGAAGGTGAAGGTAACCACACACATCACAAATCCAGTCTCACATGGCACTATCACAACTTAAGATCATACACATAGACCACACAGAGACATACTCGGAGGCTCTGATCAGAATTCTACCAAAACGGCAGTGGCCACCACAGCAGACACTCACACAACTGCCTCCACAGGGCACAGCACATGCAACACATTGACCACAGAGTCGGTGTGCCAAACAGTCACAGCCCTTAAGGCCAAACACAATGCCAGACACACTTGTCATAGGTGACTCCATAGTCAGACACACTGACGTCCCGCTCACCAGTTGGGTACGGAGGAGGTCACAGTAAGCTGCCTATCGGGCACTGGAATCCACCACATAATGCAAGCACTCAGGTCACTCAACTGCAAGTACAAGTCTGACCCAGTTATTATCCATGCTGGTGTGAACGACCTGAGATGTACCTCCCTGGACTACATGGAAAGAGACATAGAGGATCCCTCTGATTATGTAGGCCAGGCAGGTGTGACCCTGACCTTCAGCAGTATCCTACCTTCACCAAGTATGATGCCACATAAACAGAGACAAGATGATCAGCTGTAATATTTTGCTTAAACTATGGTGTCATTCAAAGGGGTCCAATGTCTGTCTGCCTGGGATGACATGCTGGACAGGCCACGGTGATTTGCAAGGGACGGCTTGCACCTGTCACCCTGGGCTTCGGATTTGGATGATGCTCTTGCCACCCCATTGTGCCTTTTTATGCAAGATTCAGATTCTACACCTACCACCCTAGAACACAGTAAAGGAAAGACACTAAGGGTAATGCTGCTCAATGCCAGAGGTCTCAACCTCAAGCTGCACACACTCTATGCCCTTCTCAGTATGTAGCACATTGATGTCTGTGCTGTGCCTGAAACCTGGTTCACAGCTTCTGACAGCACCCGGCACTATCGGGTGTTACCTCATATCATGCGTTCGGCACCAGAATCCGGACAACACCAAGAAGGATGGTGGGTGTCCATATTCATCAAGGACACCCTCACCTCATGGTTGGTGGCAACACACGATGCATCGGAGACCATTCAGGTGCCAGTGACCGTAGGCAAGACTGCTCTGCAGTTTGTAGCATGTTACATGCCACCCTCTCAAACTCAGGTACCTCACACAGCTATCCTGCAAACACTGAAGGGGATAAATGTATCTCCAAACACCATCCTACTGGGTGATTCCAACTATCCACATATAGACTGGGATCACTAATCAAGCCACAACACTCTAACACAAAGGTTCCAAGAGTTCATACACTCAAATGCCATGGAACAACTGGTCCCAATCCCCACAAGTGGAGGCAACATACTAGAACTCATCATCACGAACATGGGGTCACACTGTTCAACACCAGAAGTATACCCATCATTGGTGAGATCAGATCATGGACTACTCTCAGTGGGAGTCCACATCCCACCCACACCCCAGATAGAAAAACAAACAGTGAAGACCTTCTCAAATGCCGACTTCACATTTCTAAGGACTGGTGTGGTCTCTTTCAAGGCCCCAAGCCAGCGGACACCATTACCCAAGCCACTGTATCACTTAGAAATGCCTTCTACCAGCACCTCCAGGACTGCATGGATCAGGCAATCCCAAACAAAACAAAGACTCTTTGTACCACAGGCAAGCATCCAGTCTGGTGGACCCTAGCCATAAACAAGCTCTACAACACAAGGAAGGAGCTACTACGAGATAGAGTGTAATCCGTAGGAGGGAAGACACCCCTGCTCATTGTGAGTAAAACACTGGGTTCCCCCATACAATCATCCGAGGCAGGTTTTGAGAGTAAACCCACTCAGGACTCAAGGGACAATCATGAGGCCTTTTTTACCTATGTTTGAAACCTGGGAGGGAACTCCCAGATATGCTCAGAATTAGTTCGAATGATGTAGATATCACTGCACCTACAGACATTGCCAACATACTGGCTGACAGGTTCAGTGCAGATTCCCCTCCCCAACTGGAGGGGTATCTACACCAGAGGATTGTAGCCCCAAACATCTCCAATGCTGGGGTGGGAACTGCTCTATCCAAGGCGGAAAACACTTTATCCATGGGACCAGATGGTGTCCCCAGTTGTGTGCTCCATGAACTCAATGAGTAATTACACCCGCAGTTAGGGCAGCTGTTTAATCTTAGCCTCACCTCAGGATATGTGCCCAAGGGGTGGCATACGGCAATGGTGGACCCACTTCACAAAGGAGGTGCCTCCACCAACGTGGAAACTGCCATCCCATCAGCTTGACAAGCCTGTTCTGCTAAGCTATGGAGAGGATCATAATGGGAATTATAAATGAAGACATAGGGGACTTGCAGACATTGGATCCAATCCAGTTTGGCTTTGTCAAGGGCAGATCATGCCTTTTAAACTTGGTTGACTTTTTCAAGACAGTCACCCAGGCCATTGACGTGGGCAAGGCAGTCCACACAGCCTACCTTGACCTGGCAAAGGCTTTCGACACAATACCCCACTCAGGTATCATTGAAAACATCACCAGCTTAATTGTGAACCCATACATCACAGCATGGGTTGCAAACTGGCTAAGTGACGGAACACACAGGGTCAAAGTTGCTCGTGCCATGTCACACTCCAGAGCTGTCACAAGTGGTGTCCCACAGGGCTCAGTCCTGGGCACACATTTGTTCAGCATCTACGTTTCAGAAGTACGAGCAAACACAGGAGGATTATGGCTGACAAAGTTTGAAGATGACTGCAAACTGGGAAGCATAGTTGGAAACCCATCTGACACAGACATCCTTCAGAAGTGTCTCATAGACACGGATAACTGGTGCCAGAGCCATGGCCTTACATTAAACACTAAACAATGCATAGCCATACCCTTCAGGAAGAACAAGGTTACCACTAGTTCCCATCTAGGTGGCAATCCTCTAAGCACAGAGGAGGTTATCAGGGACCTGGGCACCCAGGTTGACAGTAACCTTTTGTTTGACACTCACATTGCCAGGGTAGTTTGGAAGACCTTCTACATTGGCCACCTCATCATGCAGGAATTCACATCTAGATCAAGGGAGGTCATTGTTCCCCTGTACTCATCACTCATCAGACCAATGATTGCATACAATGCCCCATTCAGAATGTATCTGACCCAACACCTGCGGCAATTGGATGGGCCCACAAATTCCTCAACAGGAGGTGAAAGGGTCTCAAACATATTTCTTATGCTGCCCGACTGAAGGAATTCCAGCTGTATTCAGTCGCTTACCGTCTGCTCAGAGGTGACCTGTGCCTGACATACAAGGCTATGTCCAACCCAGAATAAATGAACATGCTTCACCTCAAGACCTCTACATCCATCAGAACTACAAGGGCAGGAGACTTAAACCTCAACACAGATATTAATAGGATGTGCTGGAGGGACAGATTCATCACCCAGAGAGTCCCTATGCTGTGGAACAACATCCTGGTACATGTGAGGCTGAGCACCTCACTGGCTTTGTTTAAGTGAGATCTTGACCAATGGATGGGAGATTGCAGATATACCCCAGGGATAACCTCAGTATCACTGCTTCACAGAGGCACAGCAAAATAATGGGCATATTATCCATCAAATTGAAGGGGTGGCAGAAGCCACAAAACTCTGGGCTAGGCTTATAAATGCCCTAGGGCAGATAGCCTAGTATGAACCTATGAACCTATGAACATAGGCCTGGGGCAGTTCCTGCTATTAGGACAGTGGTCTGCAGCAAGCTATATAGTAGTAGTCTGTTTTAGCCATTGGTTTTTGACCATGGCTATTCCATGTTGCTTCTTGTTGTGGTACAAACATGGGTGTGTGGTTATCCATGCCATTTATTGCTAGTCATCCTCATTTTGTATCTTGTTCCATGTTTTTGCACATGTACATCACTGTATGAGGTGTGACCTGGTAGTGTCAGGGTGCTGATGTGGGCTTTGACCCTGTTTTCTATTACAGCACTGATATCTACATTCTCTATACTGTGTGTGTTTACACTGCACATCTTGATGTTTATACTTCTGGCATTGGGTAGCATTACATCTAGGTTCCTATCCCTTGTGGTACCCATGAGGTGGGTTTGTGTTTTTGTGGTTTATGATTGTTGAGGGTGGATGTTAGTTGGGGTCCTCAGGTGTGCATATGGTACATGATATTACATTACTTAACACATGGCATTCATGCCTCAGGTGGTGCTGCAGGGCCGCCTCTGTCGGATGCACATACTACACTCCCTGTACATGTTTGGAAGCAGGTTGTGTCATGTTAGGCATCCCTGTTACTGTATGAGTGAGTCAGAGCGGGTATCAGTCCCAGTGTTCCTACTGACCAAGTGTATGTGCTATGCGTTGCCTCTTTGCCAAGGCCAGGGCATACTGGGCACGCCTCCTTCTGCCTACTGGGACAAGGTCAGGTTGTTCCTCCTCCGAGTCACCCCCTGCCTGTGGTGGCCTTGGCAATGGTGGGGGGATGTTTGGCCCAGCCCTGTGCTGGTCCTGCTGCAGCTGTTTCCGCAGGATCATATTACATAGCATAGCACATATCATGATCATTTGGGTACATGTAGTTGGTGTGTACTGCAAGGCTCCACCAGATGTGTCCAGACACCGGAACCGTGACTTGAGCAGCCCAAACACTCGCTCTATGACATTACGTGTTTGTGCGTGTGCCTCATTATGGCGTTCCTGTTCAGGTGTGTGTGCATTTCTGATGGGTGTCATCAGCCACGGCTCAAGTGCATAACCTGCATCCCCCACTAGGTGTCCGTGTGGGAAGTCCCCATTGGCAAATGATTGGTACAGCTGCATCAGATGCCAGATATGGGAATCGTGGTAGCTCCCAGGGCTGCCAGCACACACATTCATTATTATGCCCTGGGCATCACACACGACCTGGCAGTTGATGGAGGGGTATCCCTTGCAGTTAATGTAGGCTCTACCTCGCTCACCGACTGGTGCTTTGATGCATATGTGCGTGCAGTCTATTGCACCCAGCATCTCAGGGTATCCCGCTATTTGCTGGAAGAGACGCATATTGCTGGCCACAACCTCACGGTCATTAGGGACATATATATGATCACTGACATGTGCTGACATGGCATCCAGGAACTGGTGCAGTACTCTGGAGGCTGATGCCTGTGATATCCCCATCATGTCACCAGTTGGTCTCTGGACGGTACCTGTTGCTAGTATTCTTAGGCCAACACATACCTTGGTTTCCACTGGGATGGGTTACCTCTGTTGGTTCTGTGTGTGAGATGTGGCCTGCACAGCTCAACAATCTGCTGCAGAAGGTCTCTGTCCACTCTGTAACGCTCTACTATCTCCAGCTCATGTAACCCATGGTAGGTGACCCTGGGCCTGTATACTCTTCTCCTTCTCCTCACTCTGGGTTGTCTGTCAGCATCTGCATTGTCACCACCCTCAGCAATTCGCCTATGCCTGATTATAATAGCTATGGCAGCCCCTAGCATTTCTGCTCTGCGTTCAGCTTTTTTCAGTTTTCAATTCTGATAGCTTAGTTTCTGGCAGTATCTCTTGTGAGAAACAGCCTGCACTGCTCTTTGCAGTGTTTTAAGTGCTGGGTTGGGCTTCTAGTCTGCCTGTGTAATTGCCTGCTTCTAACTGTTTCCACCAATTAACTCCAGCAGTATCTTCTGGCAGTTTCCCTGTATTTTAGTTGTTTCCTGTTTCCTCTCTGTTTCCTGAGGAGGAGCAATGTGCACACCAGCTTAAACACACTCACAGTCACTTAAACACGCGCACACATCCCTACACGGTGTTACAGCAGCACACATCCTTACACGGTGTGAGCTTGGCTGATTCATGTTAAAACGCCACACTGCCTTACACGTGCGCCAGCGCAAACCGTTGTAAACAGTTTGCAACACGCTCCACATATTGAACCTGCCTTACACGGCGCATGCGTATATCAAGAAACTTTGAGTGTAGGGATAGCGTATACCCTCAATTTCTTGACTTTCCTAGTGTTCTGTTGGGACACACCTCCCTCCCTGATGTCTGTCTGTCATCTGTTACCTTACATTGCCCTCCAATCTGGTACATTTATTACTATCCTTCCCAGCCGTGATGTCACCTACCTCTTACTCTGTTCCTCCCCCTTCTCTAACTCTTACACTACTCAGAAAGTGCTCATTACCTATGTGGCAGTGTGATTCAGTATTGTAACCCTCATTTACATAGGATTGCCTAGTAATGCTTAGTTACATGTCTTACACGGAGCTTCCCCCCCTTGACAACCACTAAACGGAGGCCATATTGTTTTTGGTCTGCAAGTCCCTCCATTGACATTCCATGTAATACATAAATCCCACAATTGTGGGCTTATAAGCTTCGGTTTTTAGTTTTAGGTAGCGCACCTCGTTTGCGCGGGTGTGCACTGCAGTTATACCCAAAAATCCCGTGGAAAAAAAAAAAGTTATATAACTTATTTTTGCAACAGTTTTTCATGCCAATGGCCACATATTTGGCCATTGGCATGCTTAATGAAACATATGCACCCTTTATTTGGAGCTGACATAGCTCAGTTTTTAATTTTGCAGAAATGTACTCAGTTGTCAGCTGAGTACATTTCTGCAGCTAACACGTCCGTTACACAGACTGGTTTCGGCTTCGTGGATCGCTCAAATACCTCATTTGCATATCTTTAAGCTGCAAATGAGGTATTGAGCATTTCCACACCCAGTCCATGTAAGAGACGTGTTAGCTGTCTCTTACACGGAGATTTGGGCTGTTCCTGAATCGGGAGGCTTACACGGAGGCTTACACTACTCTTGAACTCCGTGTAAGCCTTCCTAAATCTGGCCCTAAGTCCTAGAGGTACTCTCAAAGGCCAAAAATGTGGCTTCTATGTCCCCTGGCAATATTCCAAAGTGTATCCTAAATAGCATGAAATTAAATATTTCTATACAGCCTAACAACAGTTTTCGAACTTAAGCCTCCAAACTGGCTTCACACCAAGTGAATGGAGGACAAATTTAAGCGATGTACTCACAATAACTGTGCATCTGTGTTCTCCACTTTCATTCTTCTTCAACATATGGGTCTCAGATCCGACTCGGCTAATCTCTTTAGATTTGCAGATCTGACTGTCGAGCTCAACTTACCCATACTACCCTGTCTACCCTGTACCTGCAAGATTACCTCAGATTGAGTTTTCTGCTATTAAATATGTAAGAAGGCATAAATACTTGTAATAATAAAAATCATAATTATTACAAGAAACAGGATGGAGACAAAGAAGGGGGTTCAAACTGAAAACAACGGCTCCCATAAACCTCATCAGGTCGCTCTCAAAGGGTAAGGAAAGGGGGAAAGAGGGTGGGGAGTTGAGGAAAATTGAAAATGGACAACACAGATGCATACTTACAGTGAGTACATAACTTATGTATCTGATGTTGTCATTTTTATTAATTCCTCAACATATGGGACAGAGTCCCCAGCTATGATAATCTTGGGTGACCCACATGGAAGGATATTCCAGAGAACCGTGGTGCCAAAGGTAGCCCTTTTCCTGGATATGGGTCCAATCTGTAATGAGCAATACAAGCATGGGAACTGGACCAAGTGGCTACAGCACAAATGTCATCAGTTGAAGCTCTGGCCCAAAAAGCAGATGATGTAGCCATGGATCTAGCTGAATGAGCGTTTGAAGATTTAGGGAATGACAAACCTCTTAGAGCATACACAAAGGAAATGAAATCTATAATCCATTTAGCTAAGGTAACTGATTTTCCCAACTTGTTTTTAGCAAAGGAAACAAACCGCTGATCCATTTTTGGAAATCCTTTTGTTGTATGGAGGTAAAAATGAAGTTGTCTACGTACATCTAAAAGATGTAGCATGTATTCTTCCTTATTATCAAATTTTGGATGTTAGCATGTATTCTTCCTTAGTCAAATTTTGGAAAGAAGACTGGTAAATTGATTAACTGATTTATGTTTGACTCAAACAACTTTTGGCAGGAATGAAGGGTTTGTATTGAATATTACTCTGCCTTTGTGAGAAACCAAATAAGGCGGTTTTGAAGGGAGTGCAAGGAGCTCTGAAGCTCGCCTTGCTGATGTAATAGCTACAAGAAAAAATTGTTTTCCAAAACAGAAATTTCAGGTCTGACTTAGTCGAAGATTCAAAGTTAAAAGGGGGACTGGGTTAAAGTTTGTAACAAAGCAGTAAGATCCCAGGGTAAAGTAGGATCTCTTACTGGAGGTCTAAGTAAAAACGTACCCTTCAGAAAAGCCTTAAAAATTTTAGAAAAACTAGGGGAAGGCATTATGACTTATATGGTAAATAGATATGGCTGCAAGATCGACCTTTATGGTAGAGAAACTAGCACCGTCCTTAAAAATTGAAGCCAGAAAATCTAATATAGTAGGAAATGGAGCTGTGAAGTGATCTAGCTTCTTTTGTGCTGCCCACTATGAGAATCTCTTCCATTTACTCTTGGAAAATTTTCTGGAAGAATGTTTCTGAGATGAGGATAACATCTGATGAACTGAAGAGGAAAGCCTGGACTGTCTGGCCATCAATGGAATTAGAGAAACCATGTGGTTAACTTGAGTCCTGGACTGTCTGGATGAAGCATTCCTGAGGTGTGCGATAGCAGATATAAACTGGGGTCCAGTATCCAAGGTGGACATAGAAGATGAAAGGATAGGAAAGGGAACCATACCTGCTGAAACCAGAAGGGAGCAATGAGAATCAGCTTGCTCTTCAACCATTGTGCTTTCTGGAGATATTTGGGTGTTAAGGTAAGGGGGAGGGCAAGCATACAGGAGATCGGGAGGCCAAACTTGGACTACAGCATCTCTCGGTGACTCCCCTGAGGTGGAATTAGGGCAAAGAACCTACTGCAATTGCTGTTGAGGGGAGAGGCAAAGAGATCACAGCAAAGTTGACCACAGTGCTGAAAAACCATTGCGGTCACTACAGGATTGAGACACCACTCATGTGGCATCAGAAGGGATCTGCTAAGCCTGTCGGCTAAGATGCTGGATTTCTCCAGAATCTGTGTTGCCATAAGAAAATGGTTGGGAGAGGTTGCCCACTGCCAGACTCTCATTGCTTCTCAGCAAAGGGGGTAAGATCTGGCTCCCCCCTGTTTGTTAATCTTCCAAACCACTGACATATTGTCTGTCTGAATAGCAATCGTACCTAGATGTAGAGAGCTCTGAAAGGCCTGCAATGCTAAGAGGACTGCTCTCATCTCTAAGACATTGATATAAAAATTGGTCTCTTCTGAGGACCACATACCCTTAACTGTCCATCCCAAGAAATGCCCCCACCCCAAATGGGTGGCATCTGTGGTCAGCATGTCCTTTGCAGGGGATAAATGAATTTCCCTGACAAGAGCTTGTCAGACTTGATCCATCAAAGCAGGGAATCCTTGGCAAGCCCACAAAACCTTTATAAGATGCTTTAATGAATGCTGAACCATCAACCATTGTACAGACATAGTCCACTGGAGAACTCTCATGTGAAAGTGAACCATGGGTAATAGGGTGACTGCTGCAGCCATTGGACCTAAGGCTTGAAGAACCAGTCTCGCAGACGATAGAGATGGTCTAGAATCTGTCTGACATACAATCTCAGGGAATGAATTCTGCTCTGAGGAAAGAATGCGAACTGTTTGACTGCATTCAGGTGAGCTCCTATAAACTCCAAGACTTGAACTATTTGAAGTTGGGACTTGGAAAGATTTACCGTGATCCCTAGGAATGGACACAACTGGAGTGAGAAATCCTTGACCTTCTTTAGGAAATACTTGGTTGGTGTGGAAAGGAAGTAGTCTAAATAATGAAAGACTCTAAATCCATGCAGTCTGAGATAAGCTTCCACCACTGCCATGCATTTGAACACCCTCAGGACTGTGGTGAGACCAAAGGGCAGGGCCCTGAACTGATAATGACTGGCTCCCAGCCGAAAATGCAAATATCTGCAAGAGTGCCTGTTCATTTTGATGTGATAGTATGCATCTTTAAGATCTACAGAGCACATCCACACATGCTTTTGTGATTGGACTGAACCGTGATCACCTGGAACTTGGAATTCTTCACAAATTGATTTAGATGATGCAGATCTATTATAGGTTTCAGGTCCCCTGTCTTCTTTGGGACTAAAAAGAACCTTGAGTAAATCCTGGCTCCTGCTAGGTCTGGTGGCACCCTTTGGATGACTCTTTTCTAGCAGATTTTGGATTTCTAATGCTGCTAACTCCCTTTGATTGGGTGGCACATCAGGGGGACATTTATTTTGTGAGGGATTTTGTGAAAAGGGAATAAAGTATCCTGTGGATATGATCCTTTGCACCCAAACATCTCTTGAGAGAGCTTTCAAGGAGTTTGGGTGCAAGGAAACGTGTCCCCTAACTGCCACCAGAGAAGAACAGTCAGGTAACCTTTCAGGAGTGCTGAAAGGGTCTGGCCAAGAAAGAATATTGAGACCCTTGGTTCTGCACACCCCATCTGCTGTGAGGATGGTGCCATCTGTTATTATTACCCCTTGTGATTCTGAGAGAAAATTCCCCAAGTGAGTCCTGAAAAGGTCCTTGAGATTTACAGACCCACATCATCTTACCACTGTGCTGATTCCTAGAGAAAGGTCTTTGTGAAGTAGAGAAACCGATTGCAACATCAGACAAGGTATTTCCATCCTTCTCACTGTAGGAAAGTGTGTCTAACTGTGGGCTCAAACAGGGAAGATCCATCAAAGGGAGCATTGATAAAAGAGGATTTAAGGGGCTCTGCAAAATCACATAGTCTCATCCAGGCATGTCTCCTTATGGCTATGCCTGAATCAGCAGTCCATGAGGAACCTTCAGCAGCATGAGATATTAACATCATGGACACACTGGATATAGATTGTAGTTTTCTCTTCCTCTTCCAACATGCACCCTGGGGTAGACAGAGAGTTAAGGGGCCACATTTCTCGTAATCTAGTAAAATGTGCCAGATAGTTGACAGACCGCAAGACAATGGTTGCTGAAGTCTAACCTCCCTGTCTAAATCCATGCAGTGCCCCAGACTCTCTGTTAGGAGGGTGGGCAGAGGAACTCTGTTCCGATAGTTCCTTCTTGGTAGTTGCTGCTGCCACAACCATAGCATCTATAGGGATTCCCTTACTCCAGTATTGCCTGTCTTTGAGGGCTTCTAGAACCTTATTTGGATGGAGGGGGATAGGCTCCATGGTATCTGGTTCCCTCCACTCCAGATGGGAGATAAGGTCTCCAAGATCATCTGCTGTGGGGGGGGGGGGGTAACCCAAGACGTAGATGGGCCAAACCTCATGGCTTCCAGAAACACTGATTCCTCTTGGGAAGGGCTTTAGGAGTCCCAACCACCTTTTTGGCACAGGAACTCTAAAATGTCTTCAAAAGAGACATCCTCAAGTGGGGACCTAGGGGATTCTTCCCCCTCATCAAATTCAGTGACCTCGATTAAAGACTATTCAAATCCATATTGTATAGGATCCAAGGAAGTAAGAGCAAAAGATTCCCTGGGATGGGAGAAAACCCTCTTCACTATCTCAAAAGCAGAGTGTCCAGGAGAAGTAGAAAATACCCCCAGAGCCGAAGGTCTCAGCTCAGTCAATTCTCCACTCCTCCCGAATCTCCTCTTTGAGGAGGGAGCCAGACCCAAGCTGTCCAGAGGGGCACCAACAACTTTGAAAACTTTAGAGTGAAGCTCAACCACTTGAATCCAACACTGATGCTTCAGCTCCGAGCAATGTACTGCTCAGTGGGGATCGGCACTGAACTGGTCAGGGACAAAGTCAAATCCGGAAAAGAATGTGGTATCTTCGGATATGAAACTTCAACTCTCTGCACTTTTGGATCCAATGGCTCTCAAAGTATGGGGTCAGATCAGAGAAGGAGTCACTATGGAGTGTGAAGGTGGCTGAAGGCTCACAGATCCAATGAGAGACATAGATGGTAGCATCTCCCATCTAGATTTGTGCTAAAAGAAATTTCCTCATCATCCTGTCCAAACCTGCCTCAGAAAGATTATGGGAGGACCTGAGTGAGGAAGTCATGTTAAAATTGAGACCTAAGTCTGGGAGACGTTCCAGAGAGAATCTAGGGGTCCGGATCCAAGGAGATTTGGCCACAGAAATTCCTGGATCCGAAATATTGATATGACCCTTTTTTGATTTTGGAGGGCAGCTCTGAACTTGTAGCAGGTGCAGGAGGCCTCACAGGGAAGCGCTTCTTATGCTCCATAAGCTCCTATGACTTATGTTTTTCTCAGGGGTTTGAACCCCAGAAGTAGAAACAACAGAGGAAGAAGAAGCTGACAAAATACCATTTAGGATCAACTTATTCCACCTGTCACTGATCGCTCTCGAGTTAAAACCCGCACAGATCTCACAAGACAAATGCAAGTGAGACGGGCCTAAACAATATACTCAGTCCCTGTGGGTATCAAAACTGGGTATTTATTTATTTATTTTTTGTAATAAAAGAAAAGTAAAAATAATGATAAACTAGCAACAATGGTAAGAAGAACACTTAAAAGGTATACAAAGAAGGCCTAGTACCAACAAAGGTACAAAAAGTTAGCTAAACAGTATCCCGAAGGAAAAAAAAGAGTAAAGGGAGGAAGGCTAAATAAATACAGAAAGTAAAAATAAGGAAAAGGTGAAAAAATAAATTCTGTTTGTTACTCACAAAACCCAACAAAGCACTCTAGAGTTCAAGAGAACACTATTCCAACCGAAATGTTAGAGCGGCAAACAAGGTCTGAGTTAATCTGTCATGTGAGGGGCATTATGGGTAAAGGGAGGAGCTCAACAGTCAGATCCAAGAATCTGAACAGATTGGCCGAGTCGGATATGAAACCGAAGCATTGAGGAATTAATGAAAATGACAACATTAGATCAACAGTTATACCCCCTTCACAAGGGGGGGGGTGGGCATACACTGACCCAGACAATTACCATCTCATAAGTCTGAACATCCCCATATGTAAAGCCATGGAAAGACTTGTCATGCAACTATTCAATAAGGACATAGGAAACCCCCAAACATTGGTCCCTTCACAGGTTGGCTTTGCCAAGAGCAGGTCATGTCTACTCAAGCTAGTGAACTTTTTCGAAAAAGTCACCAAAGCGATGAATGAAGGGAAGACAGTGCGTACTGCCTCCTTTGACCTGGCCAAGGCCTTTGACACTATACCCTGTTTGGGCATTGTGGATAAGCTTGTCGAACTAGAAATAAATCACTATTTTATCTAATGGATTGGAAACTATCTCACCAGTAGGACACAAAAAGTCAATGCAGTACTTGCTACCTCAACAAAAAGACCATAAATGAAATTTGACAGGGCTCTGTTCTGGGGCTGTTATTTGGCATCTACTTCTCAGGTGATAGATGTATACTAATCTTATGGCCAGTGGGGCCATTGCAAGCCTAGCCAAGTAACCCAATTGTATCCCACAAGTTTATGTGGCTTAATGATTATTTTAAGGGGTATATTTAAGCTAGGGCAACATTTACAGGCTACTTTTGTCCATTAGAGAGACGGGTGCTACTAGTTCCAATTTCTCATCTGTTGGCCCAGGTTTCTCTTGAACAGGGTTAGGGAAGACCTCTGCTTCACATGGATGGGAAGCCTGTTCCAGAAAATGGGAATTCTCTGAGACACATACAGTGGATTTAAAAAGTGTACATACCCCTGGTAAAATGCCAGGTTTTTGTGATATAAAAAAATGAGACCACAATAAATCATTTCAAAACTTTTTCCCACCTTTAATGTGACCTACAGCCTGCACAATTCAACTGAAAAACAAACAAATCTGTTAGGGGAATAAATATAAAAAATAAAAAAAGTGCAATAAGCTGGTTGTGTAAGTGTGCACACCCTTAAAGTAATACTTTGCTGAAGCACCATTGGATTTAATTACAGCATTCAGTCTTCTTGGGTAGGAGTCTATCAGCTTGGCACATCTTGACTTGGAAATATCTGCCCACTCTTCCTTGCAAACGCGCTCCAAACCTGTCAGATTGCGAGGGCATCTCTTGTGCACAGCCCTCTTCAGGTCACACCACAGATTTTCTACAGGATTTAGGTCTGGGCTCTGACTGGGCCATTTCAAAACTTTAATTTTCTTCTTGTGAAGCCATTCTTTGGTTGATTTGGATGTATGCTTGGGGTCATTGTTGTGTTGAAAGATGAAATTCCTCTTCATCTTCAGCTTTCTAGCAGATGTCTGAAGGTTCTGGGCCAAAAGTGACTGGTATTTGGAACTGTTCATAATTCCCTCCACCTTGACTAAAGCCCAAGTTCCAGCTGAAGAAAAGCAACCTCAAAGTATGATACTGCCACCACCATGCTTCCCTGTCGGGATGGTGTTCTTTTGGTGATGCAAAGTGTTGTTTTTGTGCCAAACGTACCTTTTGGAATTGTGGCCAAAAAGTTTAACCATGGTCTCATCAGAACATAACACATTTTCCCACATGCTTTTGAGAGACTCGATGCATTGTTTTGCAAATTGTAGCCGAGCCTGGATGTTTTTCTGTGTAAGAAAAGGCTTCCATCTTGCAACCCTACTCCATAGCCCAGACATATTGAGAATACATGAGATTGTTGTCAAATGTAGTACACAACCATCACTTGCCAGAAATTCCTGCCACTCCTTCAGTGTGCTGTAGGTCTCTTGACAGCCTCCCTGACCAGTTTTCGTCTCGCCTTTTCATCAGTTTTGGAGGGACACACCCAGTTCTTTGCAACATCACTGTTGTCCTATATTTTCTCCACTTTTTGATGACTGTCTTCACTGTGTTCCATGGTATATCCAATGCTGTGGAAATTTTTTTGTACCCTTCTTCTGACTGATACCTTTCAACAATGAGAATCCTTTGATGCTTTGTAAGCTCTCTGCGAACCATGGCTTTTGCTGTAGCAGGCAACTGAGTATATGTCAGGAAAATCCTACTAGGACAAGCTGAACTTTATTTGTGGTTAATCAGAGTCTCTTTAATTGAGGCAGGTGTATACCCAAGAAGACTGAATGTTGTAATTAAATCAAAAGATGCTTCAACAAAGTATTAGTTTAAGGGTGTGCACACATATGTAACCAGCTTATTGTACGTTTTTTTATTATTTTATATTTTTACCCTAACAGATTTGTTTGTTTTTCAATTGAATTGTACAGGTTATAGGTCACATTAAAGATGGGAACAATTTTTGAAATGATTTATTGTGGTCTCATTTTTTTCTATATCACAAAAGCCTGGCATTTTAACAGGGTGTGTACATTTTTTATATCCACTGTACATGTCCCTCCAATATGTCCCATTTATGTCACAAGCAAAGTTTAAATCTCAAGATTGAGTAATTCTGATGCTATTCATTTTGTTAATACAAAAAAGGTCCTCCAGTTTGGGATCAAAGAATGCCTTGTATGCCAAGCATAGATCACTTCTCAATAGCCTGTAGGAAACAAAGTATAGAGATAGGGCTTTTAAATATTCTGCATAAGACATGTTGTTTACAGCCTGTATTCTTTTTGTGAGAAACCTCTGTGGATATCCCAGTTTTAAGGCATCCACAGAACCAGCACTAATGGACCTACTGCACATCCACAAGTTAAATGGTATTGCAAATACCCTGTCCAGAGACCTTAACCTCTTCTGCAATATGAACAGAATGTTCTGGAGGGGCAGGTACATATCCCAGAGGATACCATTATTATGGAACTCCTCGTTTACATAAAACAAAGCCTTTCCATGACTGTATTTAAGAGTAATTTGGACAAGTGGATAGGAAACAGGAAATTTACTCCACAACTGACCCCTATCCTCCTAATGGACAGATGCAGTGCTTAAATGCCTTACCTTACCAGTAGGGACCCCTAATCCACTGAGGGCGAAACCCAAAGAAAATAATCCACTGCAAATGAGGAGCATTTGAATATCGCTATAGCAAAGATAGTTAAACACCTATGGGATTTCACATCTGGGTGACAAACGTGAAGCATGACTAGGCTTAAAATGTCCCCATCAGAGATGCCTAACACTCGCCTTTGAAGAGGCTAATAATGATTCTATATCTAAGAAGCCCATGTATACTTTATTTGGCAGTCTAATGTACATTTAAGGAAAATATATATATTTACCTACATCATAAAAATGAAATAAATCATTCTTCTCTAGTTTAACTTGTTTTGCATGTATTAGTTTTATTTTATTTTACACTTGTTTACCAGGAAAATCTGACAGGGACAGAGCCCATTTTCAGTGGAGACCCAGAGAGAAAGGCTCCTGATACATGTCTTTGGAATGTGGGAGGAAACCGGAAAACCCGGAGGAAACCAACATGAATGCAGGGAGGACATGCAGACTCCGCACAGAAGGCACCCCAACTCAGAATTGAACCAGAGAGCTTCTTGCTGTGAGGCAACAACTCTAACCACTGTATTGCCCAATGCATGAAATGCTTTATACAATATTTTTGGCTCCAAAATCAATTTTATTACCGATAAAGTTTTCTCAAAATATTTAGGCTGCAAAATCATTTTTATTACTGATAAGGTTTGCTCAAATAAGACATGAGACTCAATCCATTTAATTAATTTTGATCATTACAGTTTTTCTACATATTAAGTTTTAGTGACATAGATCCATAGGTAAGTGCTAGTCTCGCTGACCTTGGAATGTATTTTAAGTCTAGCCAATTTCCATTTTGGTACTTGAATTACAATAATAATGATACGTTTTGTTTCACTAAATATGTTGTCACCTCCACAAATGCAACAATTGTGCAGAAAGAATCAGACACAACAGATACCTAATGCAAAAATAATGCATCATAACACTGTTTGGAAAACAGGCTTCCCCTACAGTTTACTGTACTTCAAGAAGACACAAACAAGAAATAATTCTGTCAGGGACCAAGAGACAATCATATATATATGGATTTCACCTTTGACCAATAGGTTACCCACTATGGTAAGAAAGTCCTTTAATGTGACCATTATGATACATAAAGAGATTACCTGCTGCTCGAGGGAGGTCACTGTGCACTTCATTCAGTTGATCAGTCATCAAATATAATGCCCCTTCTGCAGTTTCTTGACCAAACACCTGGTTAATCTAGAGATGAGCTACTTTTCCTTATTCTGTGAGTGGTAAAAAAGCAGAGAGAAAGGAGCCTTTTGTTTTAAACTAAGCACTCCAATTCTCTAGCCTCAAGTTTTCCCATCAAGTCTTTTTTGTTTTTCATTCAGCAATGGCTCTCCCTTTCAAGCATCTTTTTCTTTTTTGTCTAATACAATGGGTTAGATTTGCTGGTAGCTCATTTCCACTTAGGCTACTCACAATGCTCCATGTACGTGTATTTAGACACAGAAAAACTTGTATATTCCTGTTTCCCTTTTGCACAGTAAAAGCAGAAAAGTCACACAGATGAATTAATGTGCCTTTAACTTCCTAACCAATTTTAAAATGTTGTTGTATTATAACATATGTGACTCACTTACTGAAAGATTTGCTTCATATCTCTAAATGCTAACTTTCCCCATTTCCCCAACATTTAAGCTTTGTCATTGATTTAATTGACATTGACTGAAGAATGCCTCATAATCCTGACTGTTTAACGCAGGCTGTAGACTTGCTCCCATCACATCGCTTGCCTCATGGTAACGTGAAACTTGTTTCCCTTGCATATGGTCACAATACTACTGCCACTGTCACTTTACCAACTACAGTGTTGCTGCAGGCTGATGACATGGATGCTGGCAGGGAACAGAACTCTGGAAATCTCAATTTAAGGAGGCCACTCTGGAAATCTCAATTTAAGGAGGCCACTCTGGAAATCTCAATTTAAGGAGGCCACTCTGGAAATCTCAATTTAAGGAGGCCACTCTGGAAATCTCAATTTAAGGAGGCCACTCTGAAATTCATCAGGACTTGTTATTTTAGGTTAAAAATTGGTATTTTCCAGCAAATACCTCAAAGCTGAAAGATATACATCTGCTTAATTTTTATGCAGAATACATCAGCAGAGAAGCATGACCATAAGAATAAATCAATATATGAAACTGGAGGAAGAATTATCAACAACCTTTGCTATACAGATGGTACTACACTGCTGGTTGAAAGTGAATATCATATGAAATATTTACCTATCAAAACAACATACTCTCAAAATAGGACCACAACTTAACATGAAGAAGACAAAGATCCTAACAAGAGGTTAAGATTAATGCATTTGATCTTGATGGAATAAAAAAGCAGAAACAGTAGACTGCTATCCATAATGAAATAATAAATCATCAAAAAATCTGATGATGAATTACTATTGGAAGAACAGCTATAAAGGATTAAAAAAAACTAAGGACTAAGTGCAGAGATATCTCTTTACATGCAAAAATGCAACGTGTCCAATCCATAGTACCCCCGAGTGGTGGACAGTGAGGAAATAAGATTTGAGCTAAATTTTAAAGGAGAACCGCATCCACCGACTCAAAAAAACATGTTTATTTCATCATGGTTTGGAGTTTCCTACATTTTAACACCACTCTGGGACGATTTACAAGTTTTTAAATATTTTTATGCATAATTTCTGGGTCTGACCACATGGGGTCTGGTATCTTGAACTAATTCTGATTTAGTTGGCCTCTAGGTATCCCACAATGCAGTGCTCGTCTGTAAAAAAAGTTGCATCATGCAGGCTTCTTTCTTCCTAAAGCTCCTGTCATTGCATTGATTTTACATGTATACACTGCTGTCTTTCAGCCAGCTAGTTTTAAGTAACATTTCATGCCATTCAATGACTACTTAAAACACAAACCATGCAAATGCCACAGAACAGACTTTCAAAGTGCTTTTTTAGAATGGTTAAACTGCAGGTTATTTTTTTGTGAAGCCAGAATTGTACTACTTTACTCATCTCCCATCCCCCTTCACACCTAACATCCCTAGCTGTCAAAGTGCTACAGGTAATTTGAGCTGTTACCTGCTGTGAATGACAGCTCACAGCAGGAGACTTGACTCATGTACGGTATCCTTATTCTAGCCTTTATTTTCTGTATGGCTAGAGGAAGAACCAGGCAGCTGTGATATCACAGCATGGGTGGGTTTTTAGGACAGTCATAGTGATGTCAGTTTGGGGAGGGAATTGGCTAGAAAACTACCTGGATTCAGTGGCCTTGATGACATCAATGAATTGGAGACTTTTTCAGGGTGGGATAAAAGTTTTTTGAAAGTGAAATCACCACAGTACAGTAAGATATTGTTCCAGTGGATAGAAACAGTCAATTTAAAATATTTTAAATGCTGTATTGCTGTTTATTCATAGTAGGGACAATAAACAGGGAGAAAAAGGACAGAGAACTTGAGCATTTAATAATAGTATTCCATTGTTATCCTTTAAGTATTCCCCAGCAATTCAACAGACCAAACTTAGACCTTAATTTCTTGGACATATGTGAAGAAGAATGTAAAAGATATCATGGTTGGCAAGGTTGAAAGTCAACATAAAATGAGATGGAAGCCCCACTATTAGCATTTAATTGTCTGATTGGAAACAGAAAACAGTTCAGGACAATCATCCATACAGGGAGGATGCCGAGCAAACAACAGCTTGATAACATAAAACAACAAGGAAAAAACACCACAGACGAAAATAGAAACTCAGTAAAACCACAAAGGTATGCCAGTAAAAGCAAAAAACCGAGTGCACTAAAATAGAACTGAACAGATGTTTATTGTAAGCGCTTTCATTTGGTATAATCAACAAACTTCATCAGACACCATAAATTAAAACTAAACCCTTTTTATATATCACATTCCCCTTCGTTTAAAATCCAGCAGCCAATAAAAACGAAACATTGACTTTCATTCAATTAACCCCTTAATTGCCTATGCAAATACATTTAAATTGAATGAAAGTCAATGTTTTATTTTTATTGGCTGCTGGATTTTAAATGAAGGGGAATGTGATATATAAAACGGGGTTGAGTTTTAATTTATGGTGTCTGATGAAGTTTGATTCTTGTTTTTCTTTCAGATTTTCCCGGTCAGGGGTCGCCACAGTGGAACTCCGGTCCACTAATGATTGGCGGTCGATTTTTACAGTGCCGAGGTGCCAGCCCGACGCCCAACCTTCAACGAAGGCACGCCCATTCACGCATGTCTTTTGAATGCCACTCGACCACGGGGAGAATATCCAGACTCCACACAGAAGGCTCTCCAGACGAAAATCGAACAGGAGAACCTCTTGCTGTAAGGCAACAACGTTACCGCTGCACCACCGAGGCTTATGTCTGATGAAGTTTGGTGATTGTACCAAATTAAAGCGCTTACAATAAACATCTGTTCAGCTCCATTTTAGTGCACTCTGTTTTCTGCTTTTACTGCAGTACCTTTATGGTTTTAGATAAAACAACAACTAATAAAGTTAGTTTTTAATTCTTTTGGGACTACTGCAGTGATTGTTCAGCAGCAGCTTGTAGTTCAAGCTGCTGATGCTGTGGAATAAAAGTTTTGTTTTAGCAACATTCAAAGGCTTTTTTCTAAGTAAAAGAACAGGTTAAATTAAAGTAAATCCTCTGATTTATTTAAGATACATCTGTGGCCCTGAAATGAAGGCATTTTTATTTTTAAACTTCAACTAACTTGCCAATGGTGGAAAATGTATTTTAACACCACTAAAATACATTCAATGGCTACTTTTAGAAAAAGTGCATTTTAAACAGTTTGACTGGATGCCATAAATGTTTTCACATGGGTTAGAAATAAAAATGGGTATGGAGATGATGACTCGAAGTTGAAAAAGGCCACAGAAAGTATATATGTGCAAATATGCCATATTGTTCCTATCACAACCTGATAGATATGCCAAATAAAACATATCATCTGTAAGGTAACAATTTACAAGATACTGCCTGGAGAACGAACTGCTGTTATCTAGGAACCTACTGTATTCTACTGTTCAAGAACTCATGACTCAATATTCTGATATGATAATGTCAAAAAGTTGCAGAAGAGTCAGATGAGACTATCAAACAGAATGGCAGAAGGCAGATGGTGTACATATAACTAGACATATAATGACATATATCTAATTCCATGAGGTTTAACATTTAGCCATTGCATTCTGCATTTTGGAATACATATGATAAAATTTACAGCAAAAAATAATTTATGTAAATTATACTGCAGAATGACCATATGAAATTAATACTGAAGTATGCCCAATCAATGATACTAAGTAAATCCATTTACCATAGAGGAGACTAGCACAGGGGCACATAATCACCTATTTACATAGAAGAAATACTGTAACATAACACAGTTGCAAACATTAATTCATGTGCACACAAGCTAATATGTTTCCCATCTTTATTTTACAGTTTAATATAAAAACAGTGGAATGAGAGAACAGCTCCAACACACATATAAAACTAATGTATTTTATCCTTCAGAATATGCAGCAATATTTACATTCAGCAAGTGCCTATTGTAGCAGATCACAATCAATGCTGGCTACTGAGACTTGTCTGCATATATCAACTAGACACAAGCTGATATAAGTATACTTTTCTCTGCACTTATTTAAGAAAGTTTTGATTCAGTAAATATTTTGTGTCTCTGTCTATCTGCAGTTGCCTGAAGTGTGAAAAAGTGTAGCCATCTGGGCTCATTGAAAGTTGTTTGACTGCTTTGAAATTCCTGTGTTAGTGTTAGCCTGGGGGTTTCTCTGCTTGCTTTAAAATCTGTGTTGGTTACATTTGTAGTAATCATTTCTAATCGGAGTTGTTGGCTACTGAGACTTGTCTGCATATATCAAATGGACACAATCTGATTTAAGTATACTTTTCTCTGCACTTAGTTAAGAAAGATTTGATTCAATAAATATTCTGTGTCTCTATCTGCAGTTAGTCCCCCCCCCCACATTCCCTGTTGTGGTGTTAATCTTGGTGGCTATGGAATTGCCCGCCCCCTGCTGTAAATCTGTTTTTGGACACTCCTCCCGGACCCATCTCATTTGCTCACTCAACTGAGTACAGTGAGATCATATTTTGATTTCAGACACTCCTACCAGTCCCATCTCCTCTGCTGTGTACAGAGAGAGCACTTGGGAAGGACATTCCCCTATAGTATCTTAATCTGCTCTGTTTCCTCCCTCTCCAAAAAAAAAAATTGCACTTCATCTGCTTTACTGTATTTGTGTTTCTTCCTACTTTATTACCGTATTTTGATTTTGCCTCTTCTTAAAAGTACTCAGTTGAATTTATTCTGCTGCCTTTATTACTGCTTGTTAGTAGCCTGATTAAATTGCAACTGTTATTCTAAGGCTTTTGGTTTAAGCACTTGGACTTCAAACCAGTTTTATATTAAGAAGGTTTGTGGCCTGCACTGTTGTGGCAGGACAGGTAGCGTACATCCTTCTAAGTTGGGAACTGCTGATTGAAGGCTCAGTGTCTGTTATTCTAAAAGTGTATTAGTTAAGTGTTAAGCACTTGGGCTTCAGGACAGTTATTCTACATTAAGGAGGTTTGTGGTCTGCACTCTTGTGGGAGGAGAGGCTAGATTCTGCCCTTCTGAGCTGGGAATTTCTGGTTAAAGGCTTATTGAGCATGCTTACTTGAACTGTTTCTTTCTGAAATTGGTATGCCTTGTTTGCTGTAGCATAGACTAGATTCAAGCCTGTTGGATCTAGCTTTGTTTGCATAACTTGTGCAGTGATCCAGGCCATCTTTTTGGAGAAGGTTTCTCTGTACCCTAGTGGCAAGAGTGTGCAGTTAGAACTTGTCTGATTGAAGACTGCTGAAACAGGGCTCAGTTTTGTGCGTTTTAACTGGTTAATTGGGTAAAGTGTTGTTTTAATTGTATCTGCTCTATTTTCTAAGGAAAAAAACAAAAAAACAAAAATATATACTTGTTTCCTACCTTTCTGAGCTAGTATAGTCCAGTTTTCAGGTTATTACTGAATCCAGGGCTGTGTTAAATGTTTCTGTGTTGCCCATACCTTACTTGGATAGAAGGAAGTTTCTCTGTTCACCTGTGAGAGAGGGGAGCTTTGAGCAGCCTATCTGTCCCTGAAGGAGTGGTTTCAGCCCAGACGTTAGTAGTTTATTGGCCATTTTGGGCTACTTTTGATTGTATCTGCTCGATTTTCTGGAAAAAAAATACTTGTTTCCCACCTTTCTGAACTAGTATAGTCCAGTTTTCAGGTTATTGCTGAATCCAGGGCTGTGTTACAAGTTTCTGTGTTGCCCATTTTGGGCTAATTGTGATTACATCTGCTCTATTTTCTGGAAAAAAAAAAAAAAAAAATATATATATATATATATATATATATATATATATATATATATACATATATATACATATATATATATATATATATATATATATATATATATATATATATATATATATATATATATATATATATATATATATATATACTTGTTTCCCGCCTTTCTGAACTAGTATAGTCCAGTTTTCAGGTTATTGCTGAATCCAGGGCCGTGTTACAAGTTTCTGTGTTGCCCATACTTTACTTGGATAGAAGGAAGTTTCTCTGTTCACCTGCGAGAGAGGGGAGCTTTGAGCAGCCTATCTGTCCCTGGAGGAGTGGTTTCAGCCCAGAAGTTAGTAGTTTATTGGCCATTTTGGGCTAATTTCTATCTCTTTCATTTCCCTGCTATAAAAAACGCATTCCCACGGTTTAGCGCCCGGGCAGCTCCGGTTAGCTAGAGTTAAACTATTCTCGGCTCCACGAAGTCTACTCTTCAATTTTTCCCTTGGAACTAGACAAATCTTCAACTTTAGCACTCAAACCATTCATTTCACAGTCAAGCACTTGCTTAAAACTCAAAGCAAGCAAGCACTAATTAACCCTAGCAGGACAAGACTCTCTAATCGTCCCCACCAGCCAATCAGAAAAACAGCTTACTCTACCTATTCAGGGATGTCCAGAGGGCAGTTTGTGGTGTACTATCCAGTCCAACTGGTGAAATCTGGGCATTTTGAGAGAATGTTACAACTGCCTTATGTACATAGACAACCCTCTCCTCCTACCACCAAACACTAATATATGTGAGAAATGCAATTATACAGCCAAACTGGAGGCAAAGCTCTCTCAACCCAAGACTGGAACTGACAGTCAAGAGGAGAAGGGTAATACTTGCAACACACCACCAGTCTCACATAGACCTAATAAACCAACACCGGCAAATAGAATACATGAAAACATACTCGGAGGCTCTAAATAAAAATTTGCAAAAGCAACAGAAACCTCCAAGGCAGACATCCAAGCAACCTCCACACCCCATCACAAACCATGAAACACACAATTCACATAACCAGTGTGCCAAGCAATCACAGCCCTTAAGGCAAAATAACATACCCAACACACTAGTAATAGGCGACTCTACAGTCAAGCACACTGATGTCCCACTAAATAGGCTGGACAGGATCCGCTACATAACTCAAGCACTCAGGTCACTCCAGAAGAAGTACAAATATGACTCTGTCATTGTCCATGTTGGTGTGAATGACCTGAGACATACCTCCCTGGACTACATGAAAAGAGACATGGAAGAGCTCTCTGATCATGTAGCCCAGGCCAGTATGACCCTGACCCCGAGTAGCATCCTGCCCTCACCAAGAATGATGCGACAGTATAAAGAGAAAATGATCAATTTCAACAATGGCTAAGTTTCCGGTGTCATTCAAAGGGGATCCAGTATCTGTCCGCCTGGGATGACATGCTCGACAAGTCACGTTGCTTCGCAAGAGATGGCTTGCACCTGTCACCCTTATGCTTTCGAATACTGGCCAAATCTCTTGCCGCCCCCATAGTGCCTTTTTTAGGCAGGGCTCAAAAAACAAACCCACCACCATAAATAGCACAAGTAACCAAAAACTGAGGGTAGTGCTACTCACCGCCAGAAGTCTAAACCTCAAAATGCACGTACTTGAGGCACTCCTCAGTATGGAGAACATCGACATCTGTGCAGTAACAGAAACCTGGTTTAAGGCTCCTGAGAGCACCCCAGCACTACTAGGCTATAACTCATACCATACCTTTTGGCCACAGAACCAGGACCGAAACACAAAAGGCGGGGGTGTATCCATATTCATCAAGGATACCCACACCGCCAGGTTAGTGGCGCAGAACAATGTATCAGAGATCATCCATGTGCAACTAACAACTGGCAAAATTGCAATCCAAATTGCAACTTGCTACAGATCACCCACCATGACCCAGGACCCTCATTCTGCATTTCTGGAGTCACTGGGAAATATGAAGGTCCTACCAAACACCCTAATACTGGGTGATTTCAATTACCCAAACATAAACTTGGAGAACTACTCAAGTATTAACGCCCTTGCCCAATGCTTTCTAGAATTTATAAACTTGAAATGCCCTAGATCAACTAGTCAACACCCCCACCAGAGGGAACAAAATATTGGACTTGGTCATCACTAACATGGGCGACTGGTGTTCCACACCGGAGCTCAACCCCTCGTTGGTTAGATCAGACCATAGACTAATCACTCTGGATATCCACATTCCGCCCCCACCACCAATTAAGGAAACCACCATGAAAAACGTTTTGAAAGCAAACTTCACATTACTTAAGACCGAGGTGGAAAGGTTCACAACCCCCATGCTAAAGGACAATGCTGTCCAAGCTGCTGAAACCTTTACAAAGGCACTCTATGAGCATCTGCAGGAATGCATGGATCATGCTATCCCAAATAAAACCAAGACTCACTCCTCCAAGAAAAGGAAACCAGTCTGGTGGACCCCTGCCATAAACAAGCTTCACAACAAAAGGAGGAAATGAGTACAGAAAAGAGTAAAATCCCAAGATGGAAAGATATCCCTGATCAGTATCAGCAAGAAACTACGATCCCTCATTAAATCATCCAAGGCTAGTTTTGAAAGAAAAATTGCCAATGACTCCAAAGATAACCACAAAGCATTCTTTAGCTATGTCAAGAACCTAAGTGGAAACTCTCAGATCTGCTCTGAGTTAGTGCAGAATGGCACAAAATACACTAAACTGACTGATATTGCCAACATTCTGGCAGACAGGTTTAGTGCAAACTTCACCCCCCTCTCACCCCCTAATTGGCCCATAACCATACCAGAAGAATGTAGGGCCCCGTCAATCACCGACACACAGGTTAAAACAGCCCTATCCAAAGCCAAAAACACAGCTTCAATGGGACCGGACGGTGTCCCAGGCTGTGTCTTACAAGAGCTCCAAAATGAACTAACCCCTCACCTAAACACTGTTCAAACTCAGCCTCTCTACAGGCTACGTACCCACAGAATGGTGCACAGCAACAGTTATCCCGCTCCACAAAGGTGGAGCCACAATGGACCCCAGGAACTATCACCCTATACCCCGGCTGATACAGACACCCTCCAGAAGGGTCTCACTGAAACGGATAACTGGTGTCAAAATCATGGCCTCAAACTAAATGCAAAAAAGTGCATAGTCATCCCCTTTGGAAAAAACAAAATACCCACGAACTACCATACCACATAGGTGGTAGTCCCCTAAATACAGAAAATGTAATAAGGGATCTGGGGACCCAAATAGATAGTAATCTCTCCTTTGATAATCATATTGCCAAGGTGGTTAGAAAATCCTTCTATGTGGCCCACCTAATCACAAAAGGGTTCTCATTTAGAACAAGAGAGGCTATTGTGCCTCCCTACTCATCACTCATTAGACGCATCGTAGAATACAATGCCCCATTTGGGATGTACCTTACAAGACACTTGCAGCAGCTGGAAAGACCACAAAAGTACCTCACCAAGAGGATTACTGGCCTCAAACAAAGGTGCTGTAGTGGATGCAACCATTCAAGTTACATTATAATTAAATGTACAAAGGCCTGCAAATTTCAAGTAAAATGTGAATGGTGCTTGGAGTAGGCATGGAGTGAAGACAGAAGTTGAGGTTTCTGTTAGAGGTAGTGTGGGTTAAGTTTTTTTTTTTTTTTTTCAAAACACTGGCAGTGATCAATGAGATCTTTTGGTGGCATACTTTGCAAAAGGAAAAGGGAAAACAAAAATATAATGAAGCAGAGAGAAAAAGGCCTTAATATCATGAATATGTTTTAATATTTCAATAGTTTGCTTAAAAGGTTAACAGAACAACAGTATTTGTACATCAATGTGCATTCTCTGAACAATAAGAAGCATGAAACATTAATGTCTGGCATTACAGACCAGCTGTAATCCTCAGAGATTTACCTAGAAATCAAAACTGTTATGAGGAACACAAAATGGCAAAATTATGAGGCAAATTCAGAGAGAGTTGACACGCATGGTGAATATGATTTCTTGTATAATCTAGCACTGGTCATCTTAGATATGCACAGAATAGCTGTAATTGCTTTGACTTTCTGTAGAAGAAAATGCCTAATTGCTGATGTTTGCTCAGGCTTTGTAGTTTGTGTAAAGCACTTTGAAATAATTCAGATGTCTGAACTGTACATTGACGTGGCTATAACTGCTGGGATGGGGGTTGTCTAGAGAACAGTAACTGACCCTCTTAGTATATGCTCAGTTTAAACAGTCACTATTTCACATTTGTGTGAAGTAAGATTGACAACATAACTTGACGTCTGATATCCACAACAAATTAGTTATAATTGGTGGGGCTGTCAGTAGATGAAAATGACTGTGTTCTGTTTGCTCATTATTCTGGATTTGTAGGACTAATGTGATTTGTGTAAAGTAACTTGGAATGCTTTAATGTATGGCAACCATTTGTGTGGAGAAAATAGAAAATGCAATTCATTTTTTCTGAGAGATGTCAGGAGGAAGGTGGAATTCCAAGATATGATTTATATATCCTCGCAAGCATTTGTCTTCTCAGTTTACTTTGAACTGCTATTTTATCAGGTTTGAACATTAAGCCTTGGATATAACTTCTCTCTTTCTAGAAATGAAAAAAAAAGTAAGACTGAATTTCTTTCCTTAATCAGGATTTTTGTTCAGGCCATCACTGGATCAAAAATCCTTTTCAGAGCATGTAGAACCCCCATGGCTTCTGCTGATCTAGTGACTGCATACCTTAATGCAGTTATTTCCTCCACAGTTGTTACAACTGAGTCTTGGTCAATTAGGGTGTGTAGAAATGATGCAAGAAAACGTAAAGTTAAAAAATAACTGAATTTCTTTCCTTAGTCATGATTTTTGTTCAAGACTTCAATGATTGGATGAAAAAGGCTGTTTAAAAAAACAGCTCTAAAATGCACCTCCGCGCATTTCATACCCCTATGGGTTAATGCACTTAATTCCTCCACAGTTGTCAGAGGGCAGTCTTGCCTAGCAAGAATGTGTTGAATGAATGAATGCAGGAAAACAACGAAGAGTAAAGCAAACTGTGAGAAAGTGAAGAAAAAAGTCAATTGAATGGTGTTGATTGATCAGGAGGGGATCATGGAGGTACCAGATGATGTGGATGAGGGGCATCAGGCAGCTGGGAAAACCAATGGAGCCTTCTGCCTAGGGCTTGGCTGGTCTTTATTGCAGCCAAACCTTTAGAAGTATTAGACTATCCTGAACACATTTAACACAGAAATACAAGTTGTCCTCTCCTATTATTGATCAGCAATTGCTAGTAGTTGGGGGTTACAATTTCCTTAGGGAAGCAGCAACTTTACAAATGGAACGGTCAGCCCAGGTATATGCTCTTGCAGGCACAGGCAAGTGCCAGCCACATAAAAACAAGCGCACAAATGAATAAAGACAGCACAGCATCAGATACAGAGTATTTTATTAATTATTTGTTAACTCACATATGTGGAGGAGGCTATGTTAGAATACCTGTACACTGTAAACTTACTGAATATACGGTAAATGATCAACAATATGTTAATTTGCAGCCTTCCTGCTGAGCTTATACAGTGTCACAACTGACAAGTTTGTATGGCTGGTTTTATTTATTTATTTATTTTTAAATGTGGCATGTTCTATAAATATTTAAAGAGAGGGATATGCTGTCTAAATATGGGCAAGGAACAACAGTCACACAAACTATAAGCTTGCAGTATGCCCTGAATTTTTGGAGAGCTGGATGGGAAGGTATCAGAACCTAGGGAGGCAGAATACAGCAGAATTGTGCTGGACAGAATAAAAAATAAACTGCTACAATAACAAACTGACAATACTTTTGAAAGACCTATGGGTAACACAGATTTACACAGTAAGCAGCAGACAAATTGTATTTAATAAAGCATACTCATTATTAACAGACCTGCTGCATGAAAAAGTTGTACATTGCTATGTAAAGGTTCCATTACAATAATTAACATCAGTTGTGTAGATGGAAAGTGATTTAAGTTACATATCACAGATTCATATTAAATGATGTTAAGCACTAAATAAAAACAACTGCATTTCAATAACGGTGCCCAGGTCATTGAAACAGAGTGGGTGTTGGATGTCACCATAATGAGCTTTAAAATATAGTATTACACCGTTTTAAACACAGATAACACATTACAAGTAAAGACTCAAGTTTCTTTTCCACAGTCCTTGCTTTAAAATGAGATCTTGTTTTCACAATGCCCCTTGTCTTGTATAAGTCAGTGGACTTGGACTTCTGAAGCAGGGGGTGGGGTGGTTATTTAGAATGAGCATTTGGTTTCACACTATCTTCCTGTACTGGTCTGAGGACAGGGACTTCTAGGATGGACTGGTTGCTAATTTAGCAGACCGTGATCCTAACACAGAAATCTATATTTTGTGGGAAAAAGCCACAAAGCCAGCCATTTCTGACCTTTTTTCCAAAATTATGTACATACAAAAGATGAAAGTATGGGCCATCAAACGTGCCTTTTACTTGTATAGCTGTTTGATGAAATTATACATTTTACTGCAGAACTATTTGATTTTGAAACTGCAATAATCATTTCAGAATGTTCATGGTAGGTAAAAACTTCTCTTTTTTTTATAAATTCTTTATACACAGGCTAATACTGTGACTAGCATAATGTATCACTTAGTACCTCTTAAATGAACAAGCCATTAACTAGATGCATCAGTAAATCCAAATGATATAAGCATGAAGGACACATTAAGGCCATATATGTACATTACAAGAGACAGATATAGTTTTCAGCATTAGTAATAAAAGTTTAAGAAAAACAAAGGCATCTAAAAAGCTGGCAGACTTGCAATGCAGCTTTGTCTAATTTGCCTTGTCACACAATGTTTTCAGATATATACATGTTACTCTTCTTGTGTAAAACCTAATATTAGCAGTAACAGAGAACCACAGCAAAAAGAGCTCATGCATGCTTGACCTTGTGACACAGTGTGATTAAAAACCCTGACTTTATTCCAGATGACTTATGTCCGATTAGCAGCATGGAAAGTTTAAAGAAGAGCTGGGTGGGGGTGAAAATGAGTGGCTGATGCCAGCTGCCCCACCTCAGAGAGAGAGGTAGTTTGGCATGCTGTACTGCTAATCCCATCAGGACAGCTAGAGTTTAGCATGCATTCTTGTCTGTGGTAACAACCACGCTGCACGTTAGTCATGCAGACTAGACCTGTGAATGCAAGTATGTGTCACTCTAGACAACAGTGACTGTGCAAGTCAAAAATCAGTCTGACAAGGGCTTAGGCTTGGTGACACTTGCATAGATGATGGCTCAGTTTCCATGTCAGACTCTCACTTCAGAAGGGAATGAAAGCCGGGTAGCATCGCACAGAGGATTAAGGTTGTGAGCTTCTAATAATCTTCATCTGAGTCTCCAATATTTATTTCGCTCACTCTCAATTTATCTACTGTGTGAACCTCAGTAAGTTAATTAAACTGCCAGTGCTCCTAGGCCACCTAGAAAAAGAAACTTGCACTTGGCGAGTCTATGCAGGTTAAATTAATAAAATAACTTTAGAGAACTGTCTATGTTCTCTTGCTGTCACCAAGGTGGTATCTCAATTTGGGTAATGAATGGGTTGGCACTCCCCTAACAAATAATGAATGGGTCATTAAGGTACTGGATAGGAGAAGCGTGATGGTCTGTGGGGCTAAAAGGACAACTGTATAAATGAAGTACAGCCTAAGGTGGTAAGGGAGATGATTCAACAGACTGTGAAGTAGGCAGAAGGTTTACATGCAGTAATGTGGGAATAATTGTGTTGCAAAAAACAAAAACTGAATCAAAGTGATTCAACAATAGTTTGCATACTGGAGGATAGAGACAAAAACAAACACAGCCTTTATACCACCAATTAACTTATAACCTTCTTGTTCTCACCCTCCACCCACTGACATACAAATGTTGAGTGAGTTCTACACATTTACATGTATTTATTGATTAATATTATAGGTAAGTCATGCAAGGACACATTTTCCTTGAAATAAAATTTCTGATGCATGCAACAATTTTTTGCAGTACAAGCAAGATGGAGAGGATGGGAAAAGCAGCAAGACATCTATATCAATTTCAAATCACATCTGTTCCTTTTCATACAAGGTTAGAAATTATTTTCCTCTGTTCTTGCCATATTAGAATTATTCAGGTATTTTTGACCAGTTTTACTTTAACATCAGCTTTTAGCTAACTGCATTCTCATTCAATACTTGTATTAATAACTTTAAATCACTGTATAGTACCATTTCAACTCGGATATAACAGTCACAAATATATAACATGGACATATCCAGCTATAGGGTCTAGCTTAACAGGATGAAGACAGTCTCATTTAAAAGAAAATAAGCAAATACAAATAATTTAAAATTAATAAATTCAAAAATATTTGAAAACTATTTCACCAAAACAAAAAATTCCCACACAGGTGGGTCTTGCAGACACCAACTTTTAAGAATCTCAGTCATGTGAGGTGAACTACACAAAAGGACTTGTACATATTTGCAAAAATCACAATTTATTGGTTTTCCTGTATGGAGTTTTACCCTTACAGTCCTATGCAGAATAAAAATGTTTTCAAAATTACTGCATCCTAAGGAAAGGAATACAGCGACTTTTTAGAATTAGCAGCTCACAAAATCATCACTGATCAATCAGAATTCATCAGGCAGTTTTTCTGATTCACCCAAAAACTCACTGAGAATGCATAACATAAAAAATATACATTTATTCACAGTATCTCCTTTGTGAGTCAATGCGCCCCCCCCCACCATCCATAACATTCAGACGCTCTACACTTATTTTTGCCACTAAACTTAACCCTAACAATAACCATGACCCACCTCTGCATACTTCTCAGCTTTTACTTCCGGAGTTATCAACAAACAAAGAATAGGGAACATAACCCTAAATCAATGACATTTTTAAATGCAGGTATCATCTTTAGAACTTTTTATGAGCGGATGCAGCAAATGTCTGAAAACAAATTAGGGCCGTCACTCTAAGATCCGGACAGTTATGAGGTACAAATCCAAACCCCGGCTTTACCCCTAAAGTCACTGATATATACAAGTACTGCAGCAATGTACTTGATCAACTGGAAATGTATTCAACAAAACAGTCCCACAAATCAAAACTAAACAAAAGGAACCAAATCTAACCAAAATGATTCATCCAAAGTACTCATACTCACATTCAACATATTGTAAAGCAACAAGATACAGATTTTGGTCCAATAAGCCCAGTAAAGTTACATCCCGATTATTCATACAAATTTGCTCAGAGGAAGTGTATAATTTTCTGTGTTAATTTCATACGTTGATGTCTGACAGAACTTTTTTTTTCTCAAAAAATATTTTATTAATTATATGAATAGCAAGACAATTAAAAGATTATACATAACAAGAAGGCATAAATGAACATATAACAATTCATCTAGTGATAACAACCTTCCTGAGATTTTGATAAATTATTTAGAAATAAAACATACACCATATGTACACTATATACAAGTTAGGCAACCTGAGAGAAAAAAAAAAAAAAAAAAAAAAATTTAACATTAACTATTTAATATGTTTAGAACCTTTTCTAACACAACCTTTCGAATAGCTTTTTTTTGGACTCCCACCTAAGTATCTTTGAGCATCAATAAATTTAAAAGCCATTTTCTGGAAAGTAACCCATTTTAATTTAGAACAATCAATCCAATTTTGTATTATATAAAGTTTTAGTAATGAGCAAATAAAAATGATAACATGAATATCAACTTTTGAAAGATGAATCAATGGAATATGTAGAATAGCAAATTCCCACGTCAACGTGGATTTTTGATATCCCATTTTCTGCAGTCTGACTTTCAAAGATGTCCACAATCTGTGAGAAAAATGACAATACCATAGAATATGAAGGAGGTCTGCTTGGGGATGAGAACAGCATGAACACGAAGGGGACTTATTTGGGTTAAATTTGTTTAATTTGATTGGGGTAAAGTAGGCATCATTATTAATCATTAATTGTGTGTATGCTAATTTTTAAAAGGGATAAATTCCTTAGTGTGTCTAATAGCCAGGACTTTCTGAGATTCTGACAATTGGGAATTATAATTCAACCAAACATTAGATAAAAGACAGTTGTGGTCCATCATTAAAGAATTAATTAATTTATATGAGTTTGAGAGCATTTTATCAGATGATGAAAGTATTTTGATAATCGTGTTAAGGTTTTTCAATTGTGAGTCTATGGGGACCAGACATACAAATTTGTTTTTAATTATTGCTCTTAGTTGTGTAAGAATTGGTGAGTAATTCCAGTTTACTTTCAATAACCTAGCCAGTCAGATAAAGGCAAGTCAAGATATTTCAAAACATCTCCTACTTTTAGATTTTTAATTAAAGGATAGTTTGTTAAGTTCAAAAGTTTATTGTCCAATAATATATTTGGGTTTAGATGAATTGGCTGAACATGGTGCGAGATCTTTTCTAGTTTACACATTTTGAGTAAGGTTTGGAAATCTCTAATCTTTTGTTTAAATACTGTAGATATATTTTTAATAAATAAACTATCCAGAGAGATAAAGGGAATAGCTTCAGGATTTAAATTATTAGAAATGACATAATTATACCATAGTTTTATCCATAAAGAGTGATTTGGATAAGAAGTGTTATTGAATTTAGAGATAGTAAGAAGTTTATTGGATGAGACAATCAAATAATAGAGATAAAGATTAGGTAAACCCAAACCTCCCTTGTCCTTCGAAAATGCCAATCTAGAATAGGAAATTCTAACAGATTTAGGGAACCATATGAATTTTGCCAAAGCTTTATTTACAGACTCAAAAAAAATTTTTGAAATGATCTGATCAGATGATGAGAATTGGTAAAGAAATTTAGGCAGAATATTCATTTTAATAATGGCCACCCTTGAAAGAAATGAAAGGTTTAGATGCTTCCATCTGTCCATATCAGACAATATAGAGTTCCATAATTTATTAATATTATTTTGAAAGGAAGATCTATTATTGTGTTCTAAATTGATTCCTAAATATTTTATATTATAAGTAAACTGAAAATGATCGTCTGGAAACAAAAAAGATTTGTGTGCTAAATGATTTAAGGGAAAAATATGAGTTTTTGTAGAATTTAAAAGATAGTTGGAAACCAAAGAAAAATAATCAATAGAATTCATTATTTTTCTGTAATCAGATAATGGAGTTTGAAAGTAGATTACTAAATCAACAAAAAAAGCAGAGAAATGAATATTAGTATTAAGAATTCTAGGGATGTTATGAAAAGTATTTTGAGTAATAAACAATAGCAAAGGTTCTAAATAAATGTTGAAAAGAAAAGGGGACAATGGACAACCCTGTCTTGTTCCTTTAGTGATCTTTATCGGAGCAGAAAATTGACCATTAATGTACAGTCTAGTAAACATATTCTTGTATAAAACTTTTAAAAAATTTATAAAGAATAAGGGAATATTAAAACATAACATAGTTTGAAATAGAAAGTTCCAACATACTCTGTCAAAGGCATTTGATGCATCTATAATCAAAGCATATATAGGGTTTGGATTTTTCTTAATGAGATGAAGTATAGTCTCTAAAGATAGAGTATTATCCCAAGCATGTCTCTGAGACATAAAACCTAATTGATCTGACGAGATAATTGAGGGTAAAATCCGTTTCAATCTGTTAGCCAGAATAGATGACAGAATCTTAATATCCACGTTAATTAAAGAAATGGGTCTATAATTTACTGGGTCAGATTTATCTTTATTATTTTTTAGAATTAGAATGGTTTTGGATGTGTTCCAATGAGTATCTGAGATATCATTAACTCTTATATGATTGTAAACTTTAAATAGAAAGGGAAGAACTACCAATTTGAAAGTTTTGAAAAATTCTGGAGTAAAACCATCAGGTCCCGGAGATTTACCCAATTTAAGATTATCTATTGAATCCGAGATTTCTTCTACCGATATAGGGGTAGAAAGTAGTTTTTGCTGATTATCATTAAGTTTAGGGAACTGCAAAGAGTCTAAAAAGAGTTTTGAGTGATTATCTTTAACAGAATTAGAAGAACCTGAATATAACTCAGTGTAAAGAGAGGTGAAAAGTTGAATAATCTCTTCATCAGTATTATATAATCTGTTATTATAAGATAAAGATGTAATATTTGGATTTCTGAAGTTAACTTTAATAATTCTCGCTAACAATTTAGATGGAACCTGGGCCCACTCTGAATATGAAGCAAGTAGCTTTTGTTCAGCTAAGGAGAGGTTATTTTGGTGAAGCAGAATTAAATCTTTCTGACAATCAAAAATTTGTTTTTCTAAAGTAGCATCATAGTTCAGACTAAGATGATTTTCCAACGAAGAAATTCTTGATTTTAAGAATTCCTCTTTCTTAAAGTATTGTTTTTTGAAAAAAGCAGCTTTACTAATAAATAAACCTCTTAATCTTGCTTTACATGCAGCCCATTGTATAAGGAATGTCAGATGATTCAAGATTATTCACCATTTTATTTAGGATTTCTGAAGCTTGTTTGCAAATATCTTCATTTGACAATAAGTTATTATTTAAGGTCCACTTATTAAACATAGTTTTATTTTTGATATTGGGTTTTATGTTCAATTTTAGTGAAATTCTTGAGTGATCCGAAAAGAATCTGGGTTCTGTAGTAAAGTCCACAATATATTTTGAAATATAATCTGAAATTAGAAAGAAGTCTAATCTGGACCACGAATGATAGCACTTAGAATAATAAGTATATATATCATTCTTGTTTATACTTTTAACAGTGCGGAGGGGATCTATTAAATTATATTCTGTCATCAAATCATTTATAGCCAGAGTAGATTGAAGATTATAGGTGACAGTGGAGCGGGAACGATCAATTACAGGGTTTATAACTGCATTCCAGTCACCACCCACTATAATATGATGATCCTTATAGGATGCAAGAATATTGTACATTTTTAAAATGAACAAATGTTGTGAATTACATGGGCCATATAGATTTAAAATTAATAAGGGTTTGTCCAAACCAGCAATAGAAGCGGTAAATAAGCACCACCTCCCCTCATCATCAAATTTCTCATCAATAATATTCCCAATGAATTTTTGTTTAATGATTATAGCTACACCTCTGGAGTTAGATGAGTCACCTGAAGCTATAATCTTTTTGATCCATTTTTTAACTCTTTATTCCAATCAATACGTGAAATATGGGTCTCTTGAATAAAACAAATGTTAGCCTGTGATTTAAAGATCATATGAAATAATAGTGACTTTTTCGCTTTATCTTGAATGCCTCTAACATTCCAAGAATCTAAAATTATGTCAACAGGCATATTCTACAAGTATAATCATTATTGATGCTATAAAAGTGAACTCAAGGTGCAAATCCAACACAACATTAAAAGAAGAAAAAAAATAAAAGAAAAAACAGTCTTTAAGTATTCAAGCAAGTCATCAAATCACATTTGTTGAAAAAAAAAAGAAAAAAGTTTTTTTAAGAACCATGAAATGTATAATAATAACCTTTATCCTAACCCTAGTGCCTACCCACCAATCCCCCTGTGATAAAGGAAGAGCAGAAGAACATAAAAAAAACATTGTAATTATAGATAATAATAACCTCAAGTTAGAATACAAATTACTCAAAAGAAGCCTAACATAACATAAAGTCCGAGTAATACTACTAAAAATATATACAAAATTAACTAATTTCAAGATGTCCAGCATGCTTAATCCCTACTTCTAATACTAATCTAAAGCTCCTATCCTTAAATTGAAATTTATAGTGATTAAATGTATTTCCTCAAGTATTTCAAGAGAAAGAAAAACAAGTAAATAATAAATAAATCACACTCTGCTTAACTAGAACACTCTATCATAAGAAGTAATACAATTAAAACTGAAAGATATGTAAGATAACATATATAAGTATAACAAAACCAACTGGTAACATTATAATATAAGTAAATAAGCATAGCATTACTGAACTAAAGATAATAGTCATGCACTATCTACTGAACCTTCTTTAGTACTTTAGTGATAATTTCATTAATCAACATGACCATTAGTATGATAAAAGCACTAATACCTGTAGAATGAGTATTTAGTTATAGTTCAAATAAAGCAAAAAACAACTACCAAGCAACCATATCTCAAAATGAAAAACAATTCAGTCTGGAGATGCATCTATTAACTAGATAATAGTAGTACAGGAACTATTCAAAATGAAATATTATAAGCTGTAAGGTTTTAACACTAGTTAATATACATGAATAAAGTATAATTATATTATTAAATAGTAACTTAAACAGCATCATATATATTGAACTGAATGTACAACAAAGTGCATACATATAATTTTAAATCTACTTTTTGAATATTTTACTAATGACTCTGTTAGGTTATGTAGCCATACTATTCTTCTAAGCTATAGATGTAACATAGCAAAACAGCATGAAAAGACAAGGCTTTTAAAGTAAATATTTTGAACATCTAATTAAAACAGAAACAAGCAAGCTAAATGCAGTAAATCTAAGGGCTTAAATATATACAGGTAGATTCAGCTAATCATATTAAAGATAGTTATTTCAAACCTTTCAAATAAGTAAAGGCTTTCTTAAACAAACTACTAATCATAAATATCACATCCAGCCTCTGAGAAGAAAGAGAGCAGAGAATAGAAATAACATGAAACTTTCATATGAACAGGTATACTTTGTAACATTTGTCAAATTAAACACTTCAGTATAATATAAAATATTGTATGAAAAAATATTCTGAATAGGAAAATATGTTCATTTCCTTACACATCCTTTAGAATTTTAATATATAAAACTAACCTGTTCATTTGTTTCCAGAAACATTTTCACTCTGCTTTATGAAAGTAGCAGCTTGCTTTGAAGTCATGCAGACACACTAAAAGTCACTGAATATATTATGTGACATGAATCTGTTTAAATTTAAAAAGCAACCTTCATTTATGAAGAGAAAACACTTTAAATAATAGCCAGATCTATTAAAAAGTTAGCACTATTGAATACTTGTTGAAAACAAGCAGACTTGTGTATTTGAAACTGTCCTTCTTTTCTCACAAATGATGACATCACCATCCATCTCAGAGAGACTATAGTGTGCGCATGTTCATGCAGAGCATCAGCTGGAACTCTGAGGGGAAGATTTTCTTGCTAGAATGTTGAGATGGAATGTTTTTCCCTCCAAAAATCATTTAGCTTACACAGAAGGCTGTAACTCAAAAGCTTGTAGTAAAATTAACATATTATCTATTTACACAGCAAGCATATGTGATAGAAAGAGAAAAAAGTAAATACAGCAACTTAAATGCTTCTATTAATCCACACAAATCTAACAAGCATATATCCTGTCACTGCACACTGTCACACCAAATCTATCATGTGTAAATTACATGACAAGTTCTTAAGCTAATATAATTATGTCACATCAGAATTACAAATCATGTAACACAAATACTGTCAGAGTAAAGAAATGAAAAAATCAAACCTTGTTGTAGTTCTTTAACAGTAAAATATTAAGATACAATGTCAGGAAGCTTTTTAAATGTTTTAAGAAAAATGTCTTTTGCATCTTTAGGATCTGAACATACAAATCTTTTGTCATTAGCTGTGAAAGACAAGGTATTAGGATAAGCCATTCGAAATCTAATCCCTCTTTTTATCAAGTCAGCACAATAGGGGGCTAGTTTTTGTCTATTTAATTTGATCTGTGCAGGAAGATCTTGGGAAAATGATAGTTTGTGAGACTTCCATATGAATTGTTTCTTTGTTTTAGCAGTTTCTAGGATCTGGAAAGTGTCTTGAAAGTTTAGTAACTTAGTATAAATTAACCTTGGTGTAGAAGAATCTTGCTTTGTACGCAGTGCTCTGTGTGCTCTCTCTACAATTATAGATTTTGAAGAAGCTTCACAATTTAACAGTGTTTCAAAGATATTTTTAGTCACAGATAACAAGTTTTTATTGTCATAAGATTCAGGTAAACCACGAATAATGATGTTATTTCTTCGACTCCTGGCTTCCAGATCCAATATTTTAGCTTGTAAATCTGAAATAGTTTTATCTCTAGATTTAAAGTCACTTTCCAATAAGTCTGTTTTAACTTCCAAAGCTAAGATTTTATTTTCAATAGTAACAATACTATCGTTTATTTGCTTTAAAGATTTACTAAAGTCTGCAAACTGTTCTGAAAAGTTTTGTATAGCACTTTGGATTGGTTTTAATGCTATTTTAGTTCTTCTAAAAGGAAATTTGAGCCATTTAAATCTTTATTACTTACATTAACAGTTTCTGTAGGTTGTCTAGATGACTTCAGTCTCTTTGAACCTGAATCTTTTTCAGGAGAGAGCACTGAAGTATATTTGGCCTTTGTAGGCTGAGTCTCCATGGAGTCAGATTTTGTAGCCATGCCCAGAAATGGAATGCAGTCAACAGGATACCAGGAACCAGGAACAGACTGGAGCAGTAGGAGTCCCAGCAGCAGAGAGACCAAGAATGTTCTGAGGTAAAATAAATCCCAGGATAATAAGTCCAGAAGAAAAAATAATCCAAATGCGTAGAAAAAGATTTATAAAATCTTTTAGTATAAAAATTTGAGGAAAAAGGTTGATATAAAGTTGTAAAAAAAAACAAAAGTTAAATAGCTGTGAGGAGCTCAGAGAGTAAGGACTAGACTAGTCAGCGGCCATCTTGGAATCCCCATGTCTGACAGAACTTGTAGATGGTTGCATCGAGACTGCCGATTGTTTTGTGCGAAAAAGAACATATTGTGTACCAAATGTTTAAAGCAGTGATCATGTACTTCAATCCAATTAAGGAGCTAGAGGAAGAAGATTAAAGTACACTTCAAGTAGATAATGAATATATATGCACAATGGAAAGTGATGACCAGTCCAGCACGCAGAGACAATAGTATACCTTAGTAAACGGTATTGCCTTGTTTAACCCTAAAAGGAAGCTGGAAGCAACTCTAGTATCGGGAGCATACCCACAAAGTCAATTTATAGACAAAGTACAGCATTTCTGAGTTTCTGGTCACCATCAACATGTGCTAAACTTCAAGTCAATATGTATATGCTCATCACATGACACACCCTACATGTTCTTTGTTTAATGGCCTATCATAAGTATGGTTCATATGACATAATTCTGAAAAAAATAAGACAGACATAGCAAAGAGTTGGGTTCTGTGGTTTGCCGATTTTTCAATAAGAATTATGAAAGCTAATAGATGGGATGGACTGCAAAAGCTGCAAATATTTAAACAAATGTACATACATATAAACACATTGTTCACTTCCATAAAATATTTGCAGTGAAGCATTCTGTTTTAAAAAGACTCATTAAAAAGAACTAACTGTACCACTGTGATGGTGCTACATGTTAACTACTACAATTAAAAAAAAGAAGTTATGTACTCACCATAACATTCAATGTTTGTAGTCCAGCTCGCCCTTCATTCTTACAAATGGGTTCGGAGCCGAACCTCAGCTCCGACTCAGCAATTCTCTATCTCAAAATCCTCTGGTTGGCTCATGGCAAGGAGGTATCCCATAATACACCACTAACATATCCCAGATCTTGTTTGCTGCAAGTAGTAAATATACAGAGACAAAGAACAAACCATGTAGAAAGGTCTCAACATAGAGATAAGGCAATAGTCACAATACCCCCAGGTCCTCAAGGAGGGGCAGGAGGGAGGGTTCGTAAGAATGAAGGGCGAGGCAAACTACAAACATCGAACGTCATGGTGAGTACATAACTTCTTTATGTTCTGTAGTCCTATCTCGCCTTCATTCTTACACTTAGGGCTGACAGCGTCCCTAGCACCTTTATCTTGGGTGACTCACTGGAAAATGTTCCTGAGTACTGTGGAACCAAAGGAAGGCCTGTTCCTGGAAGCCACGTCCAATTTGTAGTGAGTTATGAATGCATGAGATTATGCCTATGTTGCGGCTGCACAAATGTTATCTATTGGAATCTTTGCTTGAAAGGCTACCGAAGTAGAAACATATCTGGTAGAGTGAGCTTTCACCTTGAAGGGAAGATCTTTGCCACTGGATGTATAAATAAATGAAATACAGCTTGAAATCCAGTGAGACAATGTGATTTTGGGGACTGGTAGGCCTTTTCTTGCATCTGAAAAGGAAATAAACAATTGGTCTGGCCTTCTGAAATTCTTAGTTCTATCGAGATAAAATCGCAATTGTATATGAATGACAAGCTGGTGAAATTTGTACTCTGCCTTGTCAGAAAAATTAGGGAAGAACACGGGTAATTCAATGGATTGATTAATATTGGTCTGAGAAGTGACCTTAGGAAAAAATGAAGGGTTGGTCCATAAGGAAACCCTATCTCTGTGAAACACCAAATAAGGGGGCTTAATAGAGAGGGCTTGCAGTTCTGAGACCCTCTTGCAGATGGTAATGGCCACTAAAAATATGGTTTTCCATGACAGGAACTTGAGGTCACTGGTTGCTGAAAGTTCAAAAGGACTCAAAGTAAGTTTTTGAAGTACAAAATTCAAATCCCATGGTGCCACAGGATCCATGACCGGAGGTCGTAATAATGTGGCTCCTCTAAGGAAAGCTCTACAATCTATGCACCATAAGGTAAGGATCATTAGCAAAAGAAAGGTAAAAATAGCTGCCAATTGAATTTTAATAGTAGCAGCTGCTGAGCCTTGATGGAACAACTGAGTAAACAACTCCAAAATGGCAGAGATGGGAGTTGTATAGGGATCAAGGTTTCTCTCACGGGCCTAAAAGGAAAACCTTTTCCACTTACTGGTGGGTGCAAGTCTTTCTAGTTGAAGGTTTTTGAGAAGTCAGAATATGTACAACATCAGGGGAACAGTCATGAAGCCTGACTAGAGATGGAATTGGAGCAGCCATGCTGTCAAATTGAGGGTATGGAGACAGAGAGATGGAACACTCCTGACATGTGTGTCAGTAAATCTGCCACTGGGTCCAGAGTCCAAGGTTCATTCATTAGATGAGGTCTGAGAAAGGGGAACCAAATCTGACGAGGCCAGTAAGGAGCAATGAGGATCATTTTGCTTCCCAAGGATCTTGCTTTCTGAATTACCTTTGATATCAGGGGAAATGGTGGGAATGCATAGAGAAGTCCCGAGGGCCAATCGTGAACGAGTGCATCTCTGGGTACCTCCCCCTTCGGGGGATCAGAGTGAAGTAGCTGCTGGATTTGGCATTCAGACGGGTGGCAAAAAGATTACAGCAAGGCTGACCCCATCTGCGAAAAATCTTTCGCAATGTATGTATTCAGAGACCACTCATGAGGCATCAGAATAGCCCTGCTGAGCCTGTCGGCTATCACGTTTGTTTTCCCCAGAATGTGCATTGCGATCAGAAAACGTTGGGAAGATACTGCCCACTCCCACACTCGAAGGGCCTCTCTGCAAAGGGGATAAGATCTGGTCCCCCCTTGTTTGTTTATGTACCATACTGACATATTGTCTGAGTGGATCGCAATCGTCCCTAGAAGGAGAAAGCTGTGAAGTGCTTGCAACGCCAGTAGCACTGCTGTCATCTCCAAGACGTTGATATGCAAATGACCTCATGTTCCTGCCATGTGCCTTGGACTGTTCTCCCTAGATAATGCTCCCCCCGCCCTATCTGAGAGGCATCCATGGTCATGGTGGCAACAGGGGAGACTGAACAAAAAAAGTCTGCCTGTGGTCAGATGACTTCACTGGGTCCACCAGTGAAGATCCTGTCTGCATGATTCTGTTAGCAGAATGGGGTGAGATAAAGGTAGATGCTGCAGTGACCATTGGGCAAAAAGTAATCACTGCAGAACCCTCATGTGCAGTCTGGCTAATGGAACTAATGTTATTGTAGAGGCCATCGTCCCTAACAATTTGAGCATCGTCTTTGGTTTTGCCTTCCGTTGAGGAAGCAGACTCAAATTTGTTGCCTGAGATTCTGACTTCTCTCTACGGGGAGGTAAGCGCTCATTGTGATGGTATTTATTTCGGCGCCAATAAAATTCACATGCTGAGAGGGCAATAATGCAGATTTTTGCCAGCTGATTGTAATCCCTAGCTGCACGCAAGTGGAAATGGTGGCGTCACTGGCCTGTAATAGTAGATGCCTGGTGGTGGCAGTCAAGAGCCAGTCATCCAGGTACGGAAACACTTGGAATCCAAGGCATCTCAAGTGAGCCGTTACCACTGCCATGCATTTGGTGAACACTCTGGGGGCTGTGGTAAGACCAAAGAGCAGGGCGCGAAACTGATAATGACTGGCCCCCAGCCAGAAGTGTAAGTGACTCCTTGATGCTCTGTCCATTTTCATGTGGTAGTACGCATCTTGGAGATTTATGGAGCACATCCAAACATCTTTCCCTAACAATGGGAGTATTGACTGTAAAGTGACCATTCAGAACTTGGACTTCTGTACAGATTCGTTCAATTTGTTGAGATCCAAGATGGGTCTCAAGTCCCCTGTTCTTTTCGGCACCAAAAATAATCTGGAGTAAGTCCCTAATCCTACTTGGTCTGCGGGAACAGGTTGGATGACTCTCTTTACGAGCAACTTTTGGATTTCTAGAGTTGCTGAATCCCTGTGATTGGGTGGAACATCTGGGATTCGTCTGATCTGAGGAGGGGGAAAAGAGAAGGGAATACGGTATCCTCTGGTAATTATCCTTAGTACCCACTTGTCTTGAGTGATATCGTGCCAGGCTTCTGGGTATAAGAATATACGTCCCCCGACTGGCTCCACAGACACGCAGCCGGGCCTCTTTTCAGGAGCGCTGGTAGGGACGACCACAAAAGGAATCACGGTCTCCTGGTTCTGCGGGCCTCCCCTGCCTCTAGGGCAGCGTCTACAGTTATTTCCTCCTCCTCTGCCTCTGGAGAAGGAATCACCCTGTGCATCCCAGATAAATCTCTGCGACTTCTTGAACCACATTTTACCGCCCTTCTGCCCTTTGGGATAGGGTCTAGAAGGAACGGAAAAAAGGACTCCCATGGCAGACAGAGTTTTCCCTTCCTGTTCGCACCTGGTGAGTGTGTCCTTTACCTTGGGTCCAAACAACGAGGACCCATCAAAGGGGGAATTGGTAAATGTAGACTTAAAGGCCTCTGCAAAGTTACTCAAGCGCATCCAGGAGCGTCTTCTAAGAGAAACTCATTAACCCACTGCCCTACTCACTCCAAACGCTGCATAAGATATCAGCCGCATGGAGGAGTTTACAATAGAATTTAAGGTAGACATCTGTGCATTAAACTTATCAGACACTGCTTCAGATACATTATCTTGTAGAGTCTCTCCCAGTTCTTTCAGGAGATCTCTCTGGAGCCTAGTGAAGTAAGACAGGTAGTTCAGCGATCTGAGTGTAAAAGCCGCTGAAGAAAAGATATGCTTCCCGTACCTATCCATCATTCGAGACTCCTTGTTCGGTGGATGGACAGTGGAGGAAGTTTCAGCAAGTTCCTTTTTGGTGGCTGCTGCCACCACCATGGCATCTACTGGCACGCCTTTAGTAAGAAAATCTTTGTCCTGAGGTGCTGACAAAAATTTATTAGGTCTTCTAGGAACCGGTTCCACAGTATCGGGAGATTCCCACACCTTTTGACTCACTAGATCCAGCAGCTTGTCAAAAGGTGGAGACACCCAAGAGGCAGAGGGTTGAGACCTAAAAGCTTTCAAGGTACAATGACTCCTCCTCAGAAGGGGAGGTGGTGGGGCCAGCTGCCTCTCTGTTTCAGGATCTCAAGGATATCTGCGAAGGAGATATCAGAGGACGACTTGGGGGACCCTTCTGACTCCTCGAGGTCAGTGTCTGATGTAATGGACTCATCGGGGGAGTCGACATGTTTCCTCTTAGAAGTTTTCTTCCAAGGAGGCTCCTCAGAAGGATATTCTGGGGAGACCTCAGAAGACTGGGAACCACTCATGGAGGTTTCCTGAGGCTGCGGGTCTCTGCTGTGTTGGATGAGAGAGGGCACTGAGACTGAAGTCGGCGCTTTAGGGGGAAGAGTGTCGGTACCCCTGGTTGGAACTGAAGACTTGGACAGAGCACTCCTCATCACCTTGAAAGCCGACCCTCCCAGCTCTGAGAATGCCCCCCGCTCCGAAGGTGTAGAGACAGTCCTCGGTGCCGAGGAGATAGGCTCAGAGGCAAATGTGCAGTCCGAACTCACCCGAGCCAAAGCACCGAGAGGTAGGCTCAGAACCGAAGAAGTTCAGGTCCAAGCGTCCCCCTCGGGCCCGATTGGAGAGCTTAGGACCCTAGATCCCACGGACAGCACCAAAGGGATTGGAGCAGATATTGGAACTGAGAGACCAATTGAGGTAGCTGGAACTGAGCTTTCCATAGCAGGTGGCACAGATATCTCTGGCTCCAATGCGCTGGAGCAGCTCAGAGGAGGAACATCTACAGGGTGTACGGGCACATTAGGTTCCGGAGCAGACTGGGATGGAGTAGAAAGTAAATTTGCCAGCGCCGAGATCTTGAGGAGTCTGCACACCACTCTCTCAACGTCCTCATCAGAAAGGCTCCTAGAGGACCTGGAGGATAAAGTGGGGGACCTAGACCACTGAAAGATAGGCAATCTGAGTGTCAAGAGATCGGGCAGAGTTCAGCTGGCTGGCTCCAAGACACAGACTCAGTTATCGGCTCCGAAACTCCTGGAACCGAAACTGATTGTTCCACATCAGAAACCTCTGTCAGCACCGAGACTAGTGGAGCTGAAGAGGATGTAGTCAATTTGGCAATCTTGTCTGGCGGCTCCGACGACATCAAGTGAGTGGGAGACGGCCTTTTAGTGGATTTGGCATTGTCCTTTTTGGAAGATGGTGACTTAGAACTGGAGGACGAAGAAGCCAACTCATCCTCAAAAGAATGCTTTAACAGGCCTTTCAAAATGAGTTTGTTCTTTCTCTCTTGAAGAACACGAGGACTAAAGGCATGACAAAATGAGCAAGACTCTTGAAGTTGAATAGCACCTAAGCAGTAGACACAAATATTATGCCCATCTGTCAAAGACATTTTTTAAAGCCAGAAGGCTTATGGTCCTTAGCATCCTTAGACATATCTGTACACTAATAAACATCAATGCCAGAAAACCAAGTAAAGACCAAACAAAGACTACCTCTAAATAAACGGTTAGTCCTGTGGAAACAAAGACAGACAGACAGAGGACTAGGTCCTCTAACTTAAACGGGCCTAGCTCTAAGAGAGGAAGGAAATAATGGACAGAGGACTAGGTCCTCTAACTTAAACGGGCCTAGCCCTTGGTGAAAAGAGAAAAAAACAACAATTAAGCAATCTGAACAGCAAAGGAGAGACAAGAGGGATTCAGGGATACACACAAAAGGCCAAAGGTAGGACGGCCAAACAACAACAGCAAAAACATAGCAAACAATGCCACAAAATGTCTAAAACAGACAGAGGTTATGAACGATCACTAAATCAGTGAATACAGATATTTAGGAAGCAATAAACTGAAAAATGAGTAGAAAAATTTTCACTTAGCCACGGCCAAGAAGAAGCACGTCTGAGCTCAACGGGCGGCAAACGAGATCTGGGATACGTTAGCGGTGCATTATGGGATGCCTCCTTGCCACGAGCCAACCAGAAGATTTTCAGCTAGAGAATTGTCTAGTCAGAGCAGAGGTTCGGCTCCGAATCCAAGTGTAAGAATGAAGGTGAGATAGGATTACAGAACATCAAGGTGTTACCTGTGTTCTACAAAGCTCAATGTTATTTGCTATGAATTTATCACAATGCCAGATGGCAGAGATGCAAACGAATACATTTCTGCCTCAAAATACAGTCACTTATATTTTTGTTTCCTCTTTTGCACTGTACTCTGAACTGATAGGGTTGTAACTTCAGTAACTATTTAAATTATTAGAAATGGCACTTTCTTGGAGTTCTTAAAGCTTGACTCCATAGGTATGCAATCTGTTATCATGGCAGACGCTTTGGCAAATACTATTGCTAGTGGTTCCTTCTCAATTTCTAAATATTTAGTTTTCGTCTGACAGCTATCTCCTTCTGTATGCTATTGCCTTCTGCTGTCATCATGCACTTAGTTTAACATTTCTCTTGGGCCCAGAGTGAAACTAACTTCAATGCTGTATCACACTTACACACACACACACACACACACACACACACACACACACACACACACACACATATTTCAAGCAAAAGTAATAATGCCCTTCTAGCTTGCCAATATATCAAAACAGTTGTTCCCATAAGTGTCCAGGCTGTTCTTAAAAATATCTAAACTACTGCTTGCTTTAATGTAATTTGTTAGTCTGTTTTATGCATCAGCTACTCTGCCAGAGAACCAATTATTACAATTCTCATTCCTGTAGAACCTTCTACATGGGTTGTCTGATGATTCTATACTACCTTTTGATAAGCCCAAACATTCCCAGAGGTAACTGTAGTTGCAAACATTATACATCACTTATAATTTATCCAGTCATTGTCAGTTGTTTCAATGGTGTCTGTTATGTATGCTGTTTGCAACTAAAGTGGTGTCATGTTTGTTTTTCATTTGTCTAAACATAAGATTACGTATGTCATGTGTGAAAATTTAATAAAGATGTTTGCTGGAAAAAAAAATTCCCAGTGGTAGCTGCATCTAAATGCCCTATATACCTGAATAAGATCTCCTATTAAATAGTTATGTGAGACACTGTACAATTTCAGATATTATAGCCTTTCATAATAACAAATTTTAAGTCAACAGATGTACTTGATATATTGCCAATGTATTCTTTCTAGTTTACCCATGCTTGTTTTCTTATAAGGTTTCCATACTGTTATTCCATACTCAAGTTTGGGTCCCATATAACTAACAATCAATTATTTCATCATTTCTGATTTCCTATTCTTTATAAATCTTTTTTTTATACAACTTATAGTTTTATAACTATCATTAAACAATTGGTTGGTATGATTTAAAAAAAAACTAAAAGCTTGATCTATCCATATAACAAGGTCCTTGAAACTACAGTTTCATTTACTGTGTGTTTTTTTAAGTACTCACCTTTCAGTTTATGTCTCCCAAATTTCATATGCTTAATTTTTTGATGTGTTCATCAGAATACTATTCTCCTGTGTCCAAATGGTCAATTGAGTCAAGTTCTTTTGCGGACATGCCCCATCTGTACCACATGTAATCAGAATTTTCAAGTTATCTGCTAATGGACAATATCACATCTCAGATAAAAAAGACAGATATGATTGATATAATCTAAGTAGAGGCCTCGGATAGAGCCCTATGGGACACCCCGACTGTAAGCTCAAATGTCACCTGTTCAATTGCTGTATATTACTTGCCATGTCCTATTTGTAAAGGCATGCAACTATCCATCTTATCAAGAGCACATCAGTACCTAGTTGTTCTAATTTATTGATCAGTTTTTTGTTTATGACTATCAAATGCTGAAGTTAAATCTATATAAATTACATCACAACACTTTTTTCATTCATAGCTATTAGTGTTTTGTTATAAAACATTATGTTACAAATGGAAACAGATCTGTTTTGAACATAAGTATGCTGATATATGGTTTCAACTCTCAACCTTTACAGTTCTGACAATAATTTATTCAATATAACCTTCTCCATTATTTTTCCACTACATGAAAGTAAACGTTTGGGTCTACATGGCTTTGTGTTTGTCCTACTTCCCTTTCCTTTAAAGACGGGTTTAACAAGTGTATGTCTTCAATCATGAGGAATCTCCCCATATTTATACAGCCTAGTAAATAATAGATATAATGGTACTATAACTTCATGCCGAAGTGTTCTTGGGTCACTGTTACTAATTCTGCCCCCCCCCCTGCTTTGTTTGGATCTAGTTTATGTAGTTCTTTTTCAGCATAATCTAATTTGATTTCAGTATATTAGGTTACCAGGATATCACTAGGACAATTTATCACCACATTTCTGCAGCCAAACTGCTTTGCATAAGAATTTGTAAGTATAGCTATAATATCTTGTCTGAGAATAAATTTTAGAATCTACAGACACTATGAATTTGGATGTATTTATTCCTACCACATCATATGCATCTATAAAATGGTTTCCTATTGTGATCAACATCTTTATATACATTTTCTACAAATTTGTTTTGATCTTGTCTCAAACTATGTTTAATTTGTCTGTCCAGCTTATTTATTTTAGTTTTCAAAGTCTTAGTTTGACCCATTTTCCATTTTTTATATTTTTTGTCAATCGGCTTAATCAAATATCTTGTTCTTACAGAAATATATCCTCCTGACATTGTGTGCCCTGATCCTGATGTTAAACATTTTTTTTATTTTCTGCATTCAAATAATTTCTCTTTCAAAACTTTACACATTCCTTCTGCAGTTTTTTTGACTGAACACATCAGTCCAGTTAGTTTTATATAGTGACTGTTCTGTTTCCATATAATCTCTTAGTAATCTTCTGTGCATTGGTTCAGATATCAATTTGGCATAATTATCTAAAGCAATTGTTGTCACTGAGCATAAGGTGTAAATAATTTCCTTACTAATGTTGTTGAATTAATATTATTCCAGTCTGTTTCTGGTAAATTTAAGTCCCCAGCCACTATTACTCTCCCCTCCTGCGTTTCAAGCAAAACATATATGAATTCCTCTAGGTCAACAGCACTTGACTTGTGATCTATACACTCCAACAAGTGTTACATGTTCCAGGGTTGTCTTTATTGTCACAGTTACATAATCTGCAATGTTGGTGTTATCACTGAACATGTAATAATCACAGGTCTCATAACAATCTTTAATCCCCATCATAACACCTCCACCTGATTTTTTTGTTAAGAATGTCTGTTACAGTAAAAACATTTATACCTTGACAGAACTGGTTTCCAGTCATTGTTCTTTAACCATGTTTCACAAGCAACAACTTCGATCTTATACAAACATAGCAAGTTTTCAAATAAAAATGTTATTAATAATAATAATAATAATAATAATAATAATAATAAAAACAACAATGATGGGAGATAGGAAATTCACCCCGGGATCACTTATGTGGCTCTGCTTGACAGAGGCACAGGAAAATAATTTTCTTGGGTGGCAAAAGCCAGGATATCATTTGGCTAGGCTTATATAGGCCCTAGGGTCAATAGCCTAGTACCTACCTATGAACCTATAAACTGCTAAACTTTTGACCTGGCAAAAGTCCTGCCTTGTGTATGTCAAATATTGCAAAATATCTGCTGCAATTTTTCCCCCTGATCTTGACAACTGCATACCATCCTGTCTAAACAAGAATGCCCAAATTTTAATTGGAACATTTTTTAATGTTGGTACTGACACAGAAAATCTTTTCATTCCCGGTGACCTGACTCTCCTTTCTATATATGATCTGTGAAAAATACTTCCTAATACCTGTTCATAGGTAGGTACTAGGCTATCGGCCCAAAGGCCTATGTAAGCCTAGCCAACAAGGTTCCCTGGCTTACGCCATCCAAGGAAGTTAATTTCCTGTGTCCTTGTCGAGCAGAGCCACATAAGTGATCCCCAGGGTGTATTTCCTATTTCCCATCCACTCATCAAGATTTTGCTTGAACAGTGCTAATGAGGAACTTTGCTTTACATAGATGGGTAGCTTGTTCCAGAGTATAGGAAGTCTCTGGGACAGGAATCTATCCCTCCAGCATGTCCTGTTTATTGTGGTGACAAGGTTTAGGTCCCTAGGGCATGTAGCTCGGAGGGATTGGGATTTCTTTAGGTGTAGAATGTCCAATAGCTCTGGGTTTAACATAGCTTTATATGTTAGGCAGCGATCTCCTCGGAGTAGGCGATATGCTACAGAATAAAGCTGGAGTTTTTTGAGACAGTCAGTGTAGACCATCTGTTTGAGGTCAGTAATCCTCTTTGTGAGGTACTTCTGTGGCCTTTCCAGCTGCTGCAGATGTCTTGTGAGGTACACTCCAAAAGGGGCATTATACTCTATAATGGGTCTAATGAGTGCCGAGCAGAGGAGAACAATGACCTCTTTTTTCCTGGATGAGAACCCTTTTGTGATGAGGTGTGCCACATAGAAGGATTCCTGACTACTGTGGCAATGTGATTATCAAAGGAGAGACTACTGTCCACCTGGGCCCCAAGGTTTCTTATCACACATTCGGCGTTAAGTAGACTGCCGTTTATGTGGTAGTTCATGGGTACAGAGTTTTTACCAAAGGGGCACTGAGCTTAAGGCCATGCCTCTGACACCAGGCATCTGTCTCAGTGAGGCCCTTCTGTAGGGAGTCCACATCATTTGGGGGACTCGACTATAGCTCCTAGTTTGCAGTCATGTGCGAACTTCATTAGCCAGAGGCCTTCTGTGTTAGCCTGTACTTCAGAGAAGTAGATACCAAACAGGAGAGGTCCAGGACTTAACCCTGTGGTACTCCACTTGTCACTGGCTTGAAGTCAGATTTGGAGTCTGCAACTTTTACAGTGTGGGTTCTGTCAGTGAGCCAAGTTAGCGACCCATCTTGTGATGTAGGGATTTATACCTTAGTTTAGTGAGTTTAGCTATAATTCCAGAATGGGGGATGGTGTTGAAAGCCTTGGCGAGGTCAAGATAGGCTGTGTGAACTACCTTACCCTTGTCTACGGCTTTGGTGACTGCCTCAAAGAAGTCGATCAGGTTCAGATTGCATGATCTGCCTTTCACAAACCCGAACTGGGTGGGGTCCAGAGTTTGGAGGTTACCAATGTCTTTGTTTACGAGTCCCATGATGATACGTTCCATGGCCTTGCAGACCAGGCTCGTCAAGTTAATAGGGCGATAGTTCCCAAGATCAGTGGTGGCTCCCCCTTTGTGGAGTGGGATAACTGTTGCTGTGCACCATTCAGTGGGCACAAAGCCTGACGTGAGACTATGATTGAACATGGTGATTAGGTGGGGAGCCAGTTCGTTCTGAAGTTTATGTAAAACGCAGCCTGGGATGTTGTCCGGTCCCATGGATGCTGTGTTTTTGGCTTTAGAGAGTGCAGCTTTTACCTGCTTAGATGTGATTACAGGGACTCTGCATTCTTCCTGTATAGATATGGGCCCTTTAGGGGTGAGGGGGGGGGGGTAAAGTTAGCACTGAATCTATCTGCCAGGATGTTAGCAATATCAGTTGGTTCTGTAATTTTCATGCTGTAACTCAGAGCAGATCTGGGTGTTGCCGTTGAGATTCTTGACATAGCTATAGAATGACCAAAAAAAAAAAAAAAAAAAAAAAAACATGAACAAACTCCTAAAGTAGTGAACGAATGAAAGATGTAGAGACTGTTTGGAAGCTAAAGGAGGGCTGGGAGCTGGGAGTGCCATCCAGTGGGTTAGAGGCGTTAAGGGGTATTTGGCTTGCAAGGACTTGGATGGTTTCAGTAAAGAAATTATTAAAGGTGTTGGCAATATCCTCTGGTAGTTTATCGGTAGAGGCTGAGGGAGGTGGAGTAGTGGTTTGACCTGGGTGCAGTAATTTATTTATCCCAGCCCTGAATTTGTGGGGGTTATTTTGGTTCCCTTGTTGAAGATGGAAGTAGCAGTTTTTTTATCTAATAGAATAGCTTGTTTTGTCTCCTTTCTTAGTTGTCTAAATTTGGTTTGGTTTATAGGGTCTTTTGTAGCACGCCATGTTGTCCATGCCTTATTTCTGAGTATGATTTTTGTTTTAGTTTCTTTAGATAGCCATGGGGCAACTTTTGTTTCTACCCTCGTGGAATGAACAGGAGCATAAGCATCAAGGATGGTGAGGAATTTATTGTTAAAGTGGGAGACAGCTTCATCTAGGGGCAGGTGCTTTAGGGCAGTCCAGTTGCATGCCTTAAATTCATCCTGAAACTTGTTAGGATTGAAACTTTTACTATTTCTTAATGTTCTGTAGATGAGCTGCTGGGAGTAATTAGATATGTGTTTGCAGATAAAGATAAGAAAGTGGTCGCTGAGGTAATCGGGGGATGGCCCCCGAAGAATACATTCGGGGGTGGCTATTGATTAGTATCCTATCTCGTATACTATCTTCTTGGTTAAGTTTTCCTATCCTGGTTGGGGTTGATATAACCTGTGTGAATCCATACAGGTTTACATGGGTGGTAGGAGATTGAGAGAAACAAGTGTTCCAATCGATGTTAAGGTCTCCTAGTACTATGGTTTCCTGTGGATAGTTACTAGCTAACCATTTGGAGGATGTCTTCTTGGGAATTGGTATTATTCCCTGGTGGAATATACACACAGGCTATATTTATGTTTTTGTTAATTTGGAGCTTGGTAGCGATTATTTCTGCCTTATCGACCTGGGGTGGTTGACTGGGGTCTAAGGTGACATTTAGTGTAGATTTGAAGAGTACAGCTACTCCTTCTCCCTTCCTGGTGGAACAATCATGTCTAAGTATATTATACCCAGGTGGTAGTATTTCATTATCTGAGGTTGATGATTTCAGCCAGGTTTCAGTTAGGCATAGAATATCAGGGGAAGTGACTTATAGGAGGGCATGCAGATTGTGTACTTTGTTATTTATGCTATGTATATTTAGTTGGCAGATCAGGAGGGGATTGGGGGCCTTATTATTTGATAGTTATATAACTGGGTTAGTTATACTGGACGTTCCAGTATCTAAGGTGGGAGGGCCAGGGTTTGGATGAACGTTTCCATCCATTGCTAGGTTATTGCGTATAATTGCTATAATTTTCAGGATTTTGTTTATAGATTTTTGATAGCATTTAGATTTTGAGCTGATGTATCTGGGTCTAATAGGCAGATAGTGTTTTGTGGTTAAGGAGTTGGTAATAGTTATAACTTGTGGGTAGCCGGTGTTATTAGATACATCAGGCCTAGTTTGAGATTTTGGGTGGTGAAATCCTAGGTAGGACTGATTTTCATACATGAAGAGGAAATATGGAAATAGCATGAGGGATAGCAGAGAGAGTAGTGACATTGCTTTGTATGGTATCATGGTTGGAGGCTATATTGGTGTTATAGGACTAGGAACCTCAGGATCTTGAGGTTGGATATTTGCTACTAGGGGAGGGGTGGGGTCTGGAGTAGTGTACACACTGCAGTACTGATTGGTCTGGATAGGAAAAGGTACAGTACTAAATGGTCTGGATAGGAAAAGGAGGGGTGGAAATGAGATGAGTTAGGCTGAGTAGGGGATTATTGATTGGTTCAGCTGGAGGGGGGAGTGGAATAGTGGCTATAAAGCTAGACACATTGGGGCGGGTGGAAAATGGGGGCAGGGAGGGTTGCGGAGCAGTGCTTAACCTCACACAAGAAACCTGCAAGTAAGTAATTAATTCTGTTTAGGTTTAACAGGATAGGCTCAGAATGAATAAAAGTACTGTATAAATTGTAAGTTAGGGGTTTTCTTTTAACCTTGTTTTACTTACAATTTTTTATTTAATTTTGGGGAAATCTCTGTAATTTTCTTCCAATTTTGTAGATAAAATATGGGGGGAGTATAGTTTTAGGGGTTGGTACTATAGATGGGTTTAGGGAATAGACCCAGGTCAGCAAATGTAAAATACACAGATAGTTTCATATGAATAATAACCTTAGCAGGGCTTTTAGCCAGTGGGCAGCTTAGAGCAGGTTTTCTTAGTAATTCAGTAGGGCAGCATCCTTCTGCTGTAAGCCTTGTAGGACTGTTTGTTTAGGGGGATGGTTCCTGGTGGGAAAGATAGTTTAAATTTAATTAGCACAGGTTTAGGGCTCAAACAGTAACACGATGTTCAGGAAAACAAAGCATTTACATCCACAGTACAACTGTTTTCCCTGTATTATTCTGTTTAGATATAAAATATCAGCTTTCCTGATGTATTTACTGTAATTACATAACAGATGCAGGTACTAGAGTCCTTATGCATATTTAAGGAGGAGAGCCTATAGTCTGTTAATTTTAATGTGTGTTTTTACTGTTACAAGTCCCTCCGAGCAACAAGCCTCATAATCAGTATGCTGTAGCTTCTAAAATACACAGACCACAGCTTTTGGCCATTCGTAGCGTTTTAAACGTACTCAGCAGGCTCTCTAAGTAATAACATAACACTTAGTGATTTTACTTGTTTAAAAGCCACTACAACATTATAATATAGCTTCCAAATCACAGACCAATGTGTTTGGCCGTCCGTAGCTTAAGAAATGTAATCCACAAGTTTAGTAAGGTTTAAACATTCAAAGTGATGTTGTACTAGCTTGTTTGAAAATTGCGGAAAGAATACGGGCAACTCACTGGATTGATTAAGATTAGACACAGAAGCCACTTTAGGAAGAAAGGAAGGGTTTGGTCTAAGAGAAACCCTGTCCTTATGGAAGATTAAGTATGGGGGTTTAATAAGGAGGGCTTGAATTTCTGACACTCGCCTTGCTGATGTGATTGCTATTAAGAAGGCTGTTTTCCAGGTCAAGAACTTCAATTCACAGGTAGCTGCAGGCTCGAAAGGTGGTGAAGTAAGGGCTTGTAGGACAAAATTGAGATCCCAGGGCATGATAGGTTCGGAGACCAGGGGACGGAGTAACAGAGTACCCTTCAGGAAAGCCTTGCAGAGTCTATGAGCCATAAGACTAGGCTCATTAGCCACATGAAAATTAGAGATCACAGCCAATTGAACTTTGATGGTAGCTGATGCGGAACCCTGATGGAAGAGCATAGACAAAAACTCCAAGACTGAAGCAACTGGAGCTGTGTACAGATCAATGCCTTGGGTATGCGCCCAAATAGAAAACCTCTTCCATTTGCTGGAATAAATCTTTTACTTGTCTTCTTCTGGAAGCTGTGACAGGGTCCTCACGAGAAAGCTCTTTCTTTTTGAAAAATAAAATACTTTTACGTTAAAGAAGAAACTTGGACTTTGTTTCCTGTGGTTAGTATTGACTATCTGGACATCAGGTTGCCTGTTTCTACACATTTTTACAGGAATAAATCTTCCTAGTAGATGGCTTATGAGAGGAAGATAACATGTGAACCACTTCCGGTGAAAATTCGTGAAGCCTAACTAACGACGGAAGTGGAGCAGCCAGGCTGTCAACCGGAGAGTCATCAGAGAGGGGTGGAACTGTCCCAACATGTGTGTCAGTAAATCTGGCTGAGGGTCCAGAATCCAAGGAGTGTCCACAATGTATGGTTGAAGAAAAGGGAACCAGACTTGACGAGGCCAGTGTGGAGCAATCAGAATCATTCTGCTTCCCAATCGTGGACCAGAGCGTCCCTGGGTGACACCCCCTGTAGGGGGATTAGCGTGAAGTAGTTGCTGCATTTGGCATTGAGGGGGCTGGCAAAAAGGTCGCAGCAAGGCTGACCCCATCTGCTGAAGATTCATTCTGCAACTAGACGATTCAGCGACCACTCGTAAGGCATCAGAATAGCTCTGCTTAGCCTGTCCGCAATCACGTTGGACTTCCCCAGAAAGTGCGTTGCCACCAGAAAACGTTGGGAAGTTACTGCCCACTGCCACACTCGCATGGCCTCTCTGCACAGGGGGTAAGACCTGGTTCCCCTTTGCTTGTCTAGATACCACACTACCAACATGTTGTCTGAGTGTATTGCAATCGTCCCTAGAGGTAGAAAACTCTGAAGTGCCTGCAGCGCAAGTAGCACTGCTCTTATCTCTAGGACATTGATATGCAGATGTATCTTGTGATCTTGCCACATGCCTTGGACTGTCTTGCCAAGATAATGCCCCCCCCATCCCATCTGGGAGGCATCCGCGGTCACTGTGGCAACCAAAATGGTTGGGACGAAGGGTCTTCCCCCGTCCAAATTGTTGGTGCAAAGCCACCAACTGAGGTCCTGTTTGCATCTGTCCGTGAGTAAAATGGGGTGAGAAAGTGGAAATTTTTGGACAGACCATTGAACAAAGAGAAGCCATTGGAGAAGCCTCATGTGCAATCTCGCTAGAGGGACCAACATGATTGTTGCTGCCATGGTCCCCAGAAATTGGAGAACCCATCTCGCCTTCGCTTTCCTCATGGGCATCAGGATGTGTATTTGTTGTTGTAAGATTCTGATCCTCTCCTGCGGTAAAAATGCTTGCATTTGAATGGTGACTAATTCTGCACCTATAAAGGTGACATGCTGCGAGGGCAACAAGGCAGATTTTTCCCAATTTAGTGTTATGCCCAACTGCTGACAAAGAGGGATGGTAGCATCCCTGGTTTGGACTAGCTGATGCCTGGTGGGGGCGGTAAGGAGCCAGTCGTCCAGATACGGAAACGCCTGGAATCCCTGACGTCTCAAGTGAGCCGTCACCACTGCCATACACTTGGTGAACACCCTGCGTGCTGTGGTGAGACCAAAGAGCAGTGTTCGAAATTGGAAATGACTGGCTCCCAGCCAGAAGCGTAGATGACTCCTGGATGCCCTCTCCATCTGTACATGGTAGTAAGCATCCTTGAGGTCAATGGAGCACATCCATGCCTCCTCTCCCAACAATGAGAGAATCCATTGTAGTGTGACCATATGGAATTTGGACTTCTGTACATAGTTGTTTAGTTGGCTGAGATCTAATATGGGTCTCAGGTCCCCTGTTCTTTTCAGCACCAAAAAGAATCTTGAGTAAGTCCCTAATCCGATCTGGTCTGAGGGGACACTCTGGATGGCTCCTTTTCCTAGCAGCTTTGAAACCTCTAAGGCTGCTTGATCCCTTTGACTGGGTGGAACGTCTGGGATATTTCTGATTGATGGGGGGGGGGGTCTGATATGAACGGATTGAGGTAACCTCCGGAAATTATTCGTAATATCCATCGGTCCTGGGTGATGCTTTTCCAGGCTTCCAGATATAATGAAATTCGACCCCCGACTGGCTCCAGATAAGCACAGCCGGGCACTCCATCAGGACCGAGAGTAGGGAGAGCCGCAAAAGGAATCGCGGTCTCCCAAATTGCGGGGCCCCACTGCCTCTAGAGCGGCGTCTCCCTGAATAACCTCCCCTTCCTCTGCCTCTAGAGGGGGACTCACCTTGTGCAGCAGGAAAAAACTTCTGTGATTTCTTGAACCACATCTTCCCACCCCGCTGGGCTTTGGGGTAACGCCTAGAAGGAAGGGAAAAATGGACCCCTACGGCAGACAGGGTCTTTCCCTCTTGCTTGCACCTGGTGAGGATGTCTTTCACTTTGGTTGCGAACAAAGAAGAACTGTCAAAGGGGGCATCAGTGAAGGAAGACTTGAAGGCCTCCACAAAGTGACACAGGCGCAGCCAGGCTTGCCTCCTAAGGGTGACTCCTGAGCTTGCTGCCCTACTCGCTCCCTCTGCTGCATACGAAATAAGCCGCATGGAGGAGTTGACAATGAAGTTGAGGGTAGACACCTGGGAGTTAACCGTCTGGGCCACCGCCTCAGGGACATTACCCTCAAGAGTATCTCCTAACTCCTTGAGGAGATCTCTCTGGAGCCGAGTGAAATGAGACAGATAGTTCAGCGACCGTAAGGTAAAGGATGCTGATGAGATGGTATGCTTCCCGTACCGGTCCATAGTCCCAGACGCCTTGTTAGGAGGATGGACGGAGGAAGAGGTCTCTGCTACTTCCTTCTGAGTGTCTGCCACCACCATGGCATCTACAGGGACTCCTTTGGACAAGAACTCCTTACCCTGGGGAGCAGAAAGAAACTTGTTGGGGCACCTGGGTACGGGCTCCACAGAATCAGGGTTTTCCCACACCCTTCGACAAATTAAATCAAGGAAGTCATCAAAGGGTGGGGACACCCAGGAGGTGGAGGGCTGAGCACCAAAGGCCTTAAGGAAGACAGACTCCTCCTCGGAAGGGGTTTTGGATAGCCAGTCACCTCTTTGCTTCAGTATCTCCAGGATGTTGGAGAAGGAAACATCATCAGAGGATGACTTGGGGGACCCCTCCAATTCCTCGAGGTCAGTATCAGAAGTGAGGGACTCATCCTGGGAGTCTATGTGCTTCCTCTTGCACGTCTTCTTTCTAGGGGGCTCCTCAAGCCCTCAGAAAGTTGGGGACCACTCGTGGGGGTATCCCTAGGCCTTGGTACTCTGCTGTCTCTGGAAAGGTGATGGTAGGGGACAGAGTGACCGATCCACCTGATGTAGCTGACGATCTGGCCAGCGCAGTCCGCATGGCCTCGAAGGCTGGTCTCCCCGAGCCCGAGGACCGGCCAGCCTCAGGCCACGACGGGAGTCGGAATTCCCCACGCCGAGGCACCGAGAGGGAGGCTTGGAACCGAAATATGTCCCGAGATGTCCCCCTCAGGCCCGACTGAAGAATCCCGAGTACCGAACCCCGAGGACAGAGCCGATGGGGTCGGAGCCGATGTCGGCACCGATGGAGCCGGAGAGGCCATCGGAACCAGACTAGCAACATCACACGGCGCGGAACACTCCGGCTCCAAAGACATAGATGCGCTCTGAGGAGGAATGGTCGAAGCAGGGGTCGGGATGGGCTCCGGAGCCGACTGGGTCGGAGACGAAAACAATTTTGTCAAAACCGGTGACTGGAGGAGCCTCTGGACCACCCTATCAACATCCATATCCGAAAGGGTTCTAGAGGATTTGGAGGACAGGGAGGGACATCGAGATCTCCTCTCAGGAGAAACTGGTCTGTGACTGGGCGATCGGCTCTGAAGAGGTTCCAACATAACAGGAGCCGAAGCCGGTTCCATCACCACTGACATTTTCTACGGCCCAGAGGACAGTGGAGCTGAGGAGGTCGATGCAATTTTAGTGACTTTCTCTGGAGGCTCCGATGAAACTGATGGAGCCGGAGATTTCTTTTTTGACTTGGATGATTTAGACTTAGCGCTGGGAGAGGAATCTAAGACCTCTTCGAAAGAGGGTTTCAAAAGTCCCTTTAGGATCAGCTTATTCGTTCTCTCTTGGAGCACTCTGGAACTGAAAGCATGGCAAAAACTGCAGGACTCCTGCAGATGAATGGCTCCCAGGCAATAGACACAAATAGAGTGCCCATCGGTGATGGACATTTTGTACCCACATTTTGAGCACTTTTTGAAACCAGAAGGTTTGTGCTCTTTGGAGTCTTTAAACAATCACCAGACAAAACCCCAACAACAAAACATAAGAGAAAATCTGACAGGAAAAACTCACAGACACTCAACACCACAACAACGTGGGAATCAGACAAGGTTGAAAACGTACACACACTCTAGAGATAAACACTGAGACCAACTATGCCAAAAACCTCTAACTAAAACGGTTAATGACTACAAGTGTTGGAGAACCGACAATCAAACCTCTAATTCAAACGGTTTGACAGACAGAAGGAAGGACTAGGTCCACTAACTGAAACGGGCCTAGCCCGAGGGAACAGTTATCAGGATACCACAAACACGCACACTACAAAAACGCTAAACAACACTAAGGACAATAGCTATGAAAATAGCTTTTTGTTTCAGAGCAATAAATTTTCTCAAGACAAGAAAAAAGGTACTTAGCCACAGCCAAGAGCGAGACCACGTACGAGCTACACGAGCGGCAACTGAGATCTGGGGATATGGAGCAGTGCACCATGGGATACCTGCTTAGCCCAGCCAATAGAAGACTTCGAGCTAGAAAAGTTTGGCCGAGTCGGAGCCGATATTTGGCTCCGAACCCACGGGTAAGAATGTAGGCGAGATAGGACTACATAACATCTCCTTTTTTGCATACTTCCAAATCACATTCTTAAATCCTTACGGCAGCCATAACTTTTTTGGGTCTGTCTTCTTTAACTAAGGGACTTGTAGCAGATAATAATAATCAGTATTAGAAAGGGCAAGGACTTAACAAAACATCACTAACACTGTTAGACTAGGACATCCAGCAGTGGAGAAATTACTCCCTTGTTTGACACCTACTCATATTTTCATATGTATATAAATAAGAAACCTACATTTCATTGAGGTTTATGGTGCAAAACTCCTATGTGGGAGACAGGATAATTCACTGAAAATGCTGGCTTATATTATACTATACTAGAAATACTGCCAGCTGTTAGTAATTATGAAAATAAGCAATATTTCCATGCGTGCTTAATACTTCAAAACCAAGTGGCGTACAATCTGTTGTATGACATTAGGTGAAACATTAAATGCTGTTGAAGAAAACTGTTTTTAACATTTGCTTTGCAAGTTGTAACTCTTGAGAGATATCTAGTGCAATGATCAACGACTAGATGTAGTATATTGAAAATGTACTCACAGTTGGTGTGGTTTAATGATGAGGGTGAAGCCCGAGTGATTAAACAAAGGCAACCATGGGTAAATCTTCAATATATCATAACCAGGAGAGTGGTTATTGCCATTATACAATGACATTATTTAAGAAAAAAGTTGCTTACTTTTTCTTAAACAATGTTTTTGGATAACTTGTGTTGTGTTCTTCCACACTGTTTCCGTATCCTGCTGCTTTCTCGACGTACTGCCCATGTATATGGGACTTACATTCCCATGCTTACGCAGTACATCAGTGCTTTGGAAAGCAAGCAATGGACAAAGGAAGATTTCTACTGCTGCTACTGCTTTTAATTTTACAACAAAACGTTAGAAATTCATACAGTTCAGAGGTACGAGAGAGACAGGGCAGAAATACAAGGACCTCTTAGCTGAACAAGACTGGAAAGCCTTAACATATATTTGTATGTATAATTTTTTTCTATTTGTATATGCTTGATTTACTTCTTATTTGCAGTGGTGATGGACAGGTTGACAGATGAGATCAGACAGGAGGCCCCATGGACTATGAATGTTTGCAGATGACATTGTGATCTGTAGTGAGAATAGGAATCAGGTTAAGGAGACTCTGGAAAGGTGGAGATATGCTCTAGAGAGCAGGGGAATGAAGGTCAGCAGGGCTAAGACAGAATATATGTGTGTAAATGAGAGGAAGGGTTTAGGAATGGTGAGGATGCAGGGAGTAGAGTTGGTAAAGGTGGACAAGTTTAAGTACTTGGGATCAACAGTTCAGAGTAATGGTGAATGTGGAAGAGAGGTGAAGAAGAGAGTACAGGCAGGGTGGAATGGGTGGAGATGGGTGGAGAAGAGTGTCAGGAGTGATTTGTGACAGACGGGTACCAGTAAGAGTGAAAGGGAAGGTCTACAAGAGGGTAGTGAGAGCAGTTATGTTATATGGGTTGGAGACAGTGGCACTGACAAAAAGGCAGGAGTCAGAGCTGGATGTGGCAGAGTTAAAGATGTTAAGATTTGCACTCGGTGTGACTAGGATGGATAGGATTAGGAATCAGTATATTAGAGGGTCAGCTCATGTTGGACAGTTTGGAGACAAAGCAAGAGAGAAGAGATTGCGTTGGTTTGGACATGTGCTGAGGAGGGATGATGGGTATATTGGGAAAAAGATGCTAAGGATGGAGCTGCCAGGTAAGAGGAAAAGAGGAAGGCCTAAGATAAGGTTTATGGATGTGGTGAGAGAGGACATGCAGGTGGTTGGTGTGACAGAGCAAGATGCAGAGGATAGGAAGAAATGGAAAGAGATGATCCGCTGTGGCGACCCCTAACGGGAAAAGCTGAAAGATGATGATGATGGTATATGCCTGATTTACAACAGGGATGCTAGTTCTGCTGACCAATCCGAGTGCACGTTTTTGAATGTTAATGACCCATCATTGTGCAATGCTAATTATACAATTAAACAGATATGTTCATATTTCAATAAATATCTCAATAAACATGCATTTAAAGTTGTGAAATTGTATGGATCGTTAACAAATATGTTCCAATAACAGATGTCTAGGTTGTATAGTTTACAAGATATGAAAATACGTTTGTGAAAGTTTAGAAAAAATATAATTTGGGATTTCTGCATCATACTATAGTACAGTATTTGTGGAAAAGGCAATGAATGCACTGACTTATCACTGTAAACAATACTTCTTACTGATAATAATGCCATTTGTACAGTTTTAATAGCTTTTACTGTCCAAAAAGTACTTGCATTTTTTTATTTTCTGCTTTTTGAGTTTATTTTTCTAAAAAAAATGCTCTGGAATGCAAGATTAGTGTAGGCTTCTAGAGGTGTGACATTCCACACCATGCAGGTGTTAAGTAAACCAACACCAACTATACATTCAAGCTCCAGCTCAAACATCATCTCAAACAATCCTGGCTTTGTCTTGTTTAGCACCATGATAATGCCTGCTCAACCTCTTACAACTCCACTACTCACCATATCCCCTCCCTAACTCTATCATACAACTTAGACACACAGTATCAGCAGCAACTTTGGCCAAATCCAGACGTTTTATGATAAACAATTCCATTTTGTGTGCTTGTTTTTAAGGTATTTACAGAAATATAAAATATGAAAAAATGCCTATTTGCATACTTAACAATGTAAACAGTCAACATTTCTCAAGCTTTACAACTTACAGTGTAAATATTAATGGCAAGTTTCTCCAGCATCATCCAGGAATTCAGCTAGTTTCTGGTAATAATAATAATAATAATGTAAATCTTTAAATATACATTTTTCATAATGACAAATAAGCAAGTAGCAACATATTCAGTGTATACATTCTACACAGACAATGAGAACATATTTTTCTCTCTTCCACCATAACTTATCACATTATGTCCCCCTGGAACATGAAAATCATTCAGATATGAAAACATGAACACATTCCTTGTTTCCCACCCCTGCCCCCTTCATGTGTTAACTATCATAAACTGCCAAGTTGCTCGATTAAGGAATTCAGCTCCAAATATCAGGTAAAAATGGGCTCAAAAGGTGCTTTTGTATGAAGGCACTAAAAGAGCATCATTTACTCAAACTTTGCCAAAGAGCAGTGTGACTACTCGTATCAAAATAAACAGGGGGAAAACAGTTGACCCTTTTTCAAAATTGATTTTAAACTGCAATGTCAAAACTCTTTATTGTGAACTACCACTATAAAACTATATAATAAGTTGGAGTAGAAAAGTCAGGAAGCATTGAGTATGTTTTTATTTTATTTTCTAGATCACCATGCATACAAGCTGCTCTCAGCTCAAAGTTACTATGCATCAACACAATGTTAATCAATGAAGAAACAGACTTACAGAGGTTATGATCAAATATTTCTTGCAGCAGCTGAACTTGGTAGCTCAACAGTGGGTTAAGTCTCTGCCTAAGTACTGATTACACTTCTACAGCTTGCAAGATGTTGTTGTCTTTGTGGGGAGTCAATACAACAAACCTGGTGTGCCAGAGGCCTTGAACGTCAGCCTTGACTTCCAAGATGTTGATACCAAACATGAATGGGCCCAGCATGGAGCCCTGGGTTACTCCGCTGGGACTGCTCTCTTAGTGGAGGTGGTCTCACCGATCCTAACTTCTTGTGTCCTGCCTGTGAGCCAGTAGGCAATCCAGTTAGTTATTTAAGGATTTACACCTAGCTCATAGAGCTTGTCAACAGTGCTTAAGTGAGGTACTATATCAAATGCCTTAGCAAGGTCACGATATGCAGTAAGCACACCCATGTTGGTGAATACCAGGTCCAGTATGCTTGATCCTCTGACTGAAGCATGCATATTAAAGTGTAGGAAGTGGTGTGCCTGTGAGTTTGAGGCAGTGTACATTTCCCAGTCTATAGAGGAAACAGATAAAGTCATCCATGAATAGGGTGTTTGGTTGGATGGAGAGCCCCTCTAGTAAGCTTAGATAAGAGTCGTGAGTCTCTAGGGGCATAGATGCCAACCTGCAGCTTGTCATGATATTATGACTTGCACGTGGATGAGCTCCATGGTATTAACCTGTTTAACCAATCTGGAAGTATGTCTGTTGATAACGTAGATCATGGCACCTCTACCTTTGGCCCCAATCTGTGTTGTTGTTGGTAAATGTGTGGAAGGCACTGCAGTCTTGCACTTGTGGCTTTAAATCAAGTCTCGGTCATGGCACAGATGTTTACATTCTCCACAGGGAGGAGAGCTTGAAAGTTGTGGAATTTTTTTGTTTAGCCTCCAAGCACTGAGCAATATAATATAACAAAATAACACCTTAAGGTTGCTTGTAGACTTTTTCACTATGTTGGTACTTTTGTCTTTTTGGCATTCCCTAAAAAGGCTCTAAGGGGTGGATAACGTTTTAGCCAATATGCCAAAGCCTAGGGGGAACAGGTGCAGCCCATCCTTGGCAAAGCAATGTGGTCTTTTGATCATGTCCTCCCATGCTGACAGATACTGGATCCCCCTGGAGTGACACCAGGAACTAGGCCAATTATTAAAATCACTCATTTTATGCTTGCACTGTGACATCATCCTAGGAAAGGTACAATGCTGCTCAGTGCAAGACTCATACCTATCTGTGACACATATTCTCAGAGACCCATTATATCTCTTTTCATATAGTCCAGTGAGGTGTGTCTTGGGTCATTTACATTCACATGGACTATGACAGAATCAGATTACTACCCGAGGTGAACAACTCGATTGTGTGCTTGATATTATAAATCCTGGCTCTAGATAGGCAACTAATGATTATCTTCTCCTTGTCTAAACTGGTGAGTGGGGCATGTGTGTGTTGAATAATGGAGTCCACAATGATAACAGTATTAGGTAGAGTATAAGCTTGCCTTGTGGGCTTTGCTGTTGGGGAATCTTAAGTCAGATGTTTGATGTTGCTTTTGGTCTGTACTTGAATGACTGCTGAGGAGCAGTGTTGCCATTAGGTGGCTTTGGAGGACTTTGAGATTTGAGAAGGTTTCGTTTATGCATTTCAGCATAAGACAGTCTGTGTGTGTGTGTGTGTGTGTGTGTGTGTGTGTGTGTGTGTGTGTGTGTGTGTGTGTGTGATGAGTGGTGTGCTTGGGGGATCTAGTGTGGATATTCCTGACAACCTCGTTTGTATGCAAGATTTTTGCCTCCTAGATAGTTGTACATTTACATCTCTCTCATACAGTGTTATTTTCTTTAATGATTAACTGGTTGTCTGAGAAAATGAAACAATTGCTAAATTGCCTTAGGACACCGAACTCTACCAATCTGGCCAAAGAGACATTTGGAAATTGCTTATCCATAATGTCCAGTCCTATAATAGGGTGGGCTGTTTAGAATTAAGAATTTTTTAACATGGGTCTCCTAGGGTAGCTTCTGGGGTTAACGGAAAGATGTTCTATAGTACTAGGATATGGTAGTGTTATTCGGTGCACAAGCTAGCTGCTGCAAGTTTATTTCCATACAATAACCTCGAAAAAGATAGGCACCTCTTAAAACCAAGAATCCAAAAAAAGATGCCAACGGCCACGGACCAAACTCCTTTAGTAACGTCTCAGACCGGAAAAACACAGTTAAACCAGAAGTTGGTTAACGCTTTTATTCACTACATAAATCCATGCGTTTTCTTCCTAACCAAAGGACTTCATCTGAAGTCCTTTGGTTAGGACGAAAACGCATGGATTTATGTAGTGAATAAAAGCGTTAACCAAGTTCTGGTTTAACTGTGTTTTTCCGGTCTGAGACGTTACTAAAGGAGTTTGGTCCGTGGCCGTTGGCATCTTTTTTTGGATTCTTATTTCCATACAATACCAGACTGTTAAACAGGTTTTGGATCTAATACTAACTTTTTAGGGAAATTTTACTGTCTAGACATTTGCTGTTAACCAGGGCACTGCTAATCACCACTGTCCATTGGGCAGCTCTGTGCACACTTGCTCAATTTATAGTACAGTTGTTGTTGTTGTGTCTTTCAGCTTTTCCCGCGACCCGCCACAACAGAACTCCGGTCCGCTAATGATCGGCAGTAGATTTTTACTTACAGAGTTGCCGGCCCTGACGCACAACCTTCAACGAAGGTACGCCCATTCACGCATGTCTCCACACGGAAGACGCTCTAGCTGAGAATCGAACAGGACAGTGTCCTACTGTGAGGCGCCAACGCTACTGCAGCACCACCACCGCAGCCCAATTTATAGTACAGTAAAAAGATTATAAATTGACTCCTATGCCCTCTAGCCAATAATGAACCACAGTGAGTTTCGTGCAGTGCTTCCTAGCTCAGACCAGGTAAACACTCTCTGCCACAAGACGGATGATCCTGGAATTCCTTAATGTAAAAGCACAATAAAAGCTGCTCTCAAGTACAACAAACTACCAAACAACTAAGTCCCTGGATAATCTGCCCTTCTGCAAGGAGATTTGGAGGCACACAGAACTAGAAAAGCCAAGAAACAAAGAAATTGCAATTCTTGCAAGAAAATTAAATAAATGCTTTAAAAATGCTTAAAGTCAGTATTGATTATACTATAAAGTAGGCATAAGTGCAGTAAATAAATAAAATATTCTTATCTTAGCATGGATGCAGTTGAAACACTGGAAAAGCACTGCAAAGTTATCTGCAAGTGAACAAAAGAGCCTTGCAAACTTGCCAGATTTATAGTAGAGAAAAAAAGATTGTAAACTGACTTCTGTGACCTCTAGTCAAACAACCACACTCAAGTTTCCTGCAGTGCTTCTGAACCAAGTAAACACATTCTGCCACAAGAACAACGTTCCATGGTACATATATAACAAACAGGATAATCTCCAACATGCTTCATGATGCTGACTTCATCTTTATAACTAATACCTTTTCAGATGAAAATTTGTGTTCCATTTAGCAACTACTACGTTACTCAGTGTCTCCATTAATCAGTGCTCTAGTTTTGACAGAAAATCACGGTTCCAGAAATTCAGTTTATTTTTTAATGTAAATCTGGGAAGCCCTGTGAGATAAAGTATGTAATGTTCCTGCATGTTGCAGGGAAGGGAGCACTGAAACATATAACAGATTACTGCAGTATTCCCTTTCAAAATTTAGATACTACAATTTTTGCATATCAAGAAAAATATATATGCCATATATTCAGCATTAGTTCTTCTTTAGGCACAAGATAAAAATCTGAAGCTCGTGTTCATGGATTAAGTAACTGAGCCCAGTACTATGACTTTGGTTAGTTATAAGTTCAGCAATACGAGAAAGAAGAATGCATAGTATTCAAACAAAACAAAATAGAGGAAGAAGCAGATTTAATATAAAACAATGCTTGCACATACAGTCAATGATTTTTTTCCACTTAGAAGAGTTAACAATGTACAAGGTAAAAAAGAATGGAAACAGAGAAAGAAATATAGTGAAAATGATCCATAAAGAGCATGCTCTTGATAAGCGAGAAGTTAAGCATGGTAAAAGTTGCTCTGCACTTAGCCAGTTATATAAACATTTTGACAAAATATATCAATTTTTGCTAAAGTGTGTAAATGTGAGAAATAACTCCAACTGAAAAGAAAAAGAAGTTATGTACTTACCATAACATTCCATTTTTGTTGTCCTCTCTCGCCCTTCTTTCTTACTGGATGGGTTCGGAGCTGATACTTGGCTCCGACATGGCCAATACACTAGCTTGAAGTCTCTGACTTGGCTCGTGGCTGAACACCTATCCCACAATGCATTGGAGTAATCCCCAGATCTTGTTTGCTGCTAGCCATAAATGAAGTATATTTCTATTTACATAATACAAAAATATATACATTTACACAATACATGTAAAAGGAAAAACAAGTACTTTCCGAGGAACTTTCTCTGTAGAAGGACAGGAAAAACTCTTATCTAAGTCCTCTAGGAGCCTTGGCTGGAGGAAGGAGGGAGGGATGTAAGAAAGAAGGGTGAGAGAGGACAACAAACATGGAATGCACGGAATGTTATGGTAAGTACGTAACTTCTTTATGTTATGTTGCCCCTCTCACCTTCTTTCTTACTGGATGGGAAAGCGTCCCTAGCACCATTTTCCTGTGTGGCTCATGGGAGTTCACCTTTAAGCACTGTGGACCCGAAGGAAGCTCTGTCCCTGGAGGCCAAATCTACCTTGTAATGAGTAATAAAAGCATGGGGCCTAGCCCATGTAGCCACTGCGCAAATGCTGTCTATGGACAGTCTAGCATAGTAAGCTGATGATGTTGCTAGAGCTCTAGTTGAATGGCTTTTGATTCTGCAAGGTAGACTTCTACTGTTTGAAGTATATATAAAAGTAATACAACTGGTAAGCCAATTTGAAAATGTAACTTTTGAGACTGGTTTTCCTCGTTTTACTTGAGAAAAGAAAACAAATAGCTGGTCTGTTTTCCTGAAGTCTTTGGTTCTATGTAAATAAAATCTCAGTTGCCTATGTACATCCAACTGATGTAATTTGTATTCTGCCTTGTTAGAATGATTACGAAAGAAAACTGGGAAGTTCAATAGACTGGTTTAGATTGGATTGAGAGCAGACTTTTGGCACGAAAGATGGATTGGTCCTCAAGGATACTCTATCCTTATGAGAGATTAGGTATGGTGGCTTAATTGATAGAGCTTGTAATTCTGAGACTCTACATGCAGATGTTATGGTCACTAACAAGATGGTTTTCCAGGACAGAAACTTTAGAGCGCAAGAAGAAGCAGGCTCAAAGGGGGGGTAAATTTAGGTAAGTAAGAATGAAATTTAGGTCCCAAGGTGGTAGAGGTTCTTTGATGGGAGGCCTCACCAAACAAGTTCCTTTTAAAAAAACTTTACACAGCCTGTGTGACATGAGATTAGCAGTGTATTCACTGATGTGATAATTAGAATTTGCAGCTAATTGGATTTTAATTGTAGCTGCAGCAGAGCCTTGCTGAAAAAGTTCCACTAAAAAACTAAAATTGAACTAATAGAGGCATAGAAGGGACTGCAGCTAATGAACCCCGTAGATTATCTCCTAACTCCTGCAGGAGATCTCTCTGAAGTTTTGTAAAGCGTGTGAGGTACTTCAGCGATCTGAGGGGGAAAGTCGCTGGCAAGAAAACATGCCTCCCATATCTGTCCATCGTTCGAGATTCCTGGTTCAGCGGATGGACAGATGAGGATTGTCCCAGAGAATTCCTTTTTGGTGGCTGCCGCCGCCACCACCACAGCATCTACGGGTACACCTTTAGTGAGAAATTTCTTATCCAAAGGAGCTGACAGGAACTTATGTGGCCTCCTAGGGACTTGGCTCCATAGTCTGGTGACTCCCACACCTCTCGACTAACCAAATCCATAAGCTCATCCAAAGGCAGAGAAACCCAGGAGGCTGAAGGTTGAGATCCGAAGGCCTTCAGGTACACTGACTCCTCATCAGAAGGGTTGATGGGTTTCCAGCCACCTTTCAGTTTTAGGATCTCTAGGATATCTGAGAAAGAGATACCTTCAGAGGGTGACCGTGGGGACCCTTCCACTTCTTTGAGGTCAGTGTCAGAAGTGATGGACTCATCAGGGGAGTCTACATGCTTCCTCTTGCATGTTCTCTTCTGAGGTGGGTCCTCAGACAGGTAATCTGGGGAGGTCTTGGAAGAATGGGGCTGACCAGATGGGGCTTCCTGAGGCCCTGAATCTCTGCTGCCCTGTGTATAAGATAGTGCCGAAGCAGACGCCAGTGCCTGAGGGGGAAGAATGCCAGTATCCCTGAGAAGAGCTGCAGGAGGGGACAGCACACTCCTCCTCACCTTGAAGGCCGATCCCCCCAGCTCCAAGGACACCCCTGGTTCCGAAGAGGTGGAGGAAATCCCCGGCACCAAGGAGATTGGCTCTGAGCTCACCTGTGCCGACGTGCCAAGGGGCAGACTAGGAACCCAAGAGACTTGGGTCCGAGACCCCCCCCCCCTGGAGCCAAACGGAGAACTATGGCTCCTAGACACATTGGACAGCACCGAAACTGTCAGAGCAGGCAACGGTTCCAAAGAATCCCGAAGGGGTCTCGGGACTGAAGGGTCTACCACAGGAGGTATCTGGCATTCCGGCTCTGAAGATCCAGCTTGGCTCAGAGGAGGAATAGTGGATTTAGTCATCTTGGGTGGCTCTGAGACCGGTGGGGTTGGAGCACAGAATAATGTTGCCAGTGCCAGTGACTTCAAAAGCCTGCACAGCACTCTGCCCATGTCTTCATCAGATATGCTCCTAGAGGACCTGGATGAAAGAGTGGGGGATCGAGACCTTTGTAGAATGGGGGATCTTGGAGAAACCAGTTCTAATTCCACGGACCAGCTCTGAGAAGTTCTCTCTATTGGTTCCGAAGTCTTTGGAACCGAAGAGCTAGATTTGTCTGCACCAATTGTCTCCCTTGGTTTCCGAAGGCGGTGGAGCTGAGGAGAACTTAGGCAACTTAGGCATTTTCTTCGGAGGCTCTGAATGAGCCGAGGAAGAAAATGAAGAGGAAGGTCTCTTGGAGTTGTCACTAGATGTAAGCAAAGATTATAAAGCCTCATCAAATGAAGGCTTTATTAAACCTTGTAGAATCAGTTTGTTTTTCCTCTCATGTAACACTCAAAGAGCTGAAGGAGTGACAAAAACTCCAGGATTCCTGCAAACGAATAGCACCTAAACTGTACATACACACACAAAGTTTTACCAAATAAACTAAGCTAAACACACACAACAAAAACAGTATGGGGAAGTAAAGCTCTACAATCTAAGTTAAACGGCCACTAGGCCCTCTAACTTAAATGGACCTAGCCGAGCTGACGGGAAACAGACAACACAAATCCTCTACTAAAAAACGGATTACCTTTAACACACTAACTTAAATGAGCTAAAGTTAAATACATAATTAGCACAAGACTGACAGGGATATGATAGACCTAGGGGACAAAAACGACGGCCAATAAGCAACACACAAACAGGCAACAAACTAATTATGCCAAAAACCCTACAAAAGGGGTAAACTACCTAAACTAAGAACTACAATAACTCTAATCACAAGAAATTTGTTAAAAAATAGCTATTAGTAATGTAATCAAAAAACACTTAGCCACGGCCAAGAAGAGAGCATCTGAACTCGTCAAGCGGTAAACGAGATCTGGGGATTACTTTAATGCATTGTGGGATAGGTTTTCAGCCATGAGCCAAGTCAGAGACTTCGAGCTAGTGTATTGGCCGAGTCGGAGCAGAGTATCGGCTCCGAACCCATCCAGTAAGAAAGAAGGTGAAAGGGACAACATAACATTAAAAATTATTAAAGAAAGCCATGAACAATTTATTATGGGCACAATACCTGTTAACAGAGTAATTACAATGCACGCAATGCATATGAAATAAAATCAGTGAAAGCTCTGGGCAAGGAAACTAAAAAAATATCAAAGCATGATGTTAAACTAAACATACAGGCAGACTGCACTGTCTGTAATAGTGTTGGCTCAATCATTTGAAACAATGATTTTGAAATACAGCAAGCTAAAAGCCTTGTATGTGTACAATGGTTATTCAGGCACTTTCACTGTGAAAACTGCAAACTATGAAATTCAGTTCCAGACAGTTGTAACAGATGCTCCATCTATAATGGGTCATTTGACTTGCCGGTTGTTTAGTACAGTGAAAAGGATTTTACGACATGCACATAAAGAGTGATATTTGCAGTGCAACTTATTTACTGGTCCAGACATTTCCCAGGAGTTCATCATTCTCTGGTAGATTCTGCTATTTTAATTGTGCATGCACCAGGGGAATGTTCCAGTAGTTCTCAAATGTAAAACTGAAAAGGAGATGGTAAGAATGGATAGCACTGCTTTGATTAAGGAAAGAAGAATAAATCTCTTGAACATGTGAATAGTATAGTTATTGTCGTAAAGCCTTGTATGATTTGTATATGCATATATTCACAAAACTCGAATAAAGCATAAAAGAGGGAATATTACCCACCTCATATTATAAAGGAAGGGGTTGCTACCATGCCAAAATTCAACATATTTTTTTGTACTTGATACTGTGCTTAATGTGGTAATTTCCAAGCTCTGTCTAAAATGCCAGTGGAAAGATATAGATTCCTTAGGCTTTCATTTGGTATTTTGAAAGCAACTGAACATTATCAAAAAGCTATTGCACAGACAACTTAACTTGAAAGTATTTTAACATCACTGATAATATCTTGGTTTGAAATGTGATTACAAGATAACATGAGAAGAGACTGAGTGAGATACATAATTGAGTAAGAAAATTTAGAGGTGCATTAACTTCAAAAGGTTTGACACTACATGATAAAGTCATAGAGTTGCGGTACAAATACTTCTACCTGATAAGCAAGTACTTATGAGATTTCTATATATGATGCATCATCTTTGGAAATTTATTCCAAATCTATCTGAACTGTGTGTGCCATTAAGGAAACTTTTGGAACAAGATTAACCATAGTAGTGGAGTGAGAGATAAGAAAAGAGTTTTGAATTGCACAGATTGTGTGCATATTTTTTCCTTTCCTTTTTGTCATACTTAACAGTCATCCCAGTGCCCCCTGTCCATTGCTGGGTCTACTACCTCTCCAATTACCCTGAATAATAATGCTCACAATTTCTGCTAGGGCCAGCAAGTATCTTAAGGGCATCCTAGAGGGTTTTGCTGTCCTACATCAATCTGAGTTGGGTTCCTTTATGCCTTACCCTGTTTTTATCCCCCTCCCATATGCGGCAGATGAAGCTCAAGTGTGTGCTAGTAAATGTAACAAGACACCTGCTACAGTTGTAGCAAGCAGCTTGTTACAGTTGCAGAAGTACAGAATAATTTTTTTTTTATGTTTGTTTTTGGTCCTCAACTTTGTGTAATTTAATGTTTTTTTGTCTTCAAGTTTGAATTCATGGGCATTAACTACCCAAGGCAACAGATAACCTAATTATAGCTGAACTAGTGGACAGTACATTTAAGAAGTTGCTACAATAAGGCAACACTAAGGCAGGAAATAATTTCATTGTGTTTACAGAAAATGAAATGTTTGAGTTATAAAGCAGGATTGTCAGATGAATAAAACAAACATATTGGGTTGTTCATACCTGCAACAGTAGCAAGAAGACCTGCTTTAATATGAAATGGAAGCTAAATGGGACATATCATGACTGCATATGGCTAACAAAGCTTAAAGAATTTCAGGAAAGTATTGAGGAAGAGCAAGAAGTGCAAATGCTCAAATATTTTTGCCAAGAGAGTCTGATCAGAACAGAGTATTATACACAGGAAATAATTACAGCTTAACTTTTCATTTAAAAAAGATCATTTCTCTGAAAGCTGTATTTTGATTACATGGTTTTAGACACAGCTACGTAAAATAATGGTGTGCTGTATACCAGTGCTGTGTTCTCAGCATTCTCAGAGCAACGGGAATTCACAACATTCTCTGAGCAAAGGGAATCTAAGCATATTGCATTCTTTCCCAATTACACACACTCTAACAGTCAAGCGGAGATCGACACAAACTGTATAACATCTGATGAAGCTGCAGACCAGTCAGACTCAGTGGCATGGAATATGGGAAGTTGTACAGCAAAGTGTTGGTCTATCTCTTAATGAAATATTACTGGATCACAGATTTAAAGACATGATTCATATGGCTGCTTCTATGTTGACACTAAAAAATAAAGAGTATGTTCAAGACAGACTAAGACAAAAGCAGTGAAGACAAAGATTGCACTACACTAGATTGTCTACAATTCTTTCTGACCTGAAGAAAGGAAATGAAATGAAAATTCAACAGAGTTGTTAGAAGAAACAACCTTAAATAATTGTTTTGAGCAAATGAGACCACCCAAAGTCACATCCTGTAAAAATTTCAGATACAAGGTGCTAAGAAGAAACAGAAAAGTTATGTTCAAAATTTACAGCTCTAGTATTTACTGTGAAAGACTAACATACTTTGTTCAACACATTTATTTATTTCCTTATTTGTTTATTGGTGAAAAGTCCAAATTGTCTGAAAGCCCCCTTTCAGTGGAGGCCTGGGGAAAGAGATATTTGTTATCATGAGCTATCTTCATATACAGAGATCACTCATTAGTTTACACCCATACCTCCAAAGTGCTTGAAACATAGAATATTAATAAAGAAGTTGGCTTGATGAAGGGAAAGTTCATGAACTTAGGTAAATGTAAAATGAAATGCTTATTTAGTTTGAAATATAATGCTACACAAATAGTAATGCAGTTTGAGGATTATATTGCAACAATGATGTATGTGTGCCTGTACTTAAAAAGGCATCAGTACAATGAAAATGTAAAACGATACTGTAGAACGTTTCTGCTATTTTTATGGTTCTGCAAAATATCTACAGATTACTATAAATGATTCGATTCTGAAAAAAGGAGGCTGTAACATATGGTACTGTTTCTTTAAACATTTAGTACATTTGCAGCAATCAGAGTACCAGCATGACAATGTGAAACTACTCAATCTAAATACTAAGCCTGAAGGACTGGTATGGCATGACTTCATGTCCACCTCCATTATTTCTAATTTCATACTTAAATTTTATAAAGAAGGTCATCTTTTGAATTCGCACCTTTAATTCTGCAGTAGCAGCATCTTCTTCCATTGTTTCACCAATTTTCTCCCATTGTCTTATCTTATACTCTTTTATTATCCTTATTACCATGATCACATTGTTCTTCTTACTGTCGAATTCCCACCTTCTCTCTTAGGTTCATAGGTAGGTGCTAGGCTCTCAGCACAAGGGCCTAAGTAAGCGCCTAGCCAACAAGGTTCCCTGGCTTACGCCACCCAAGAAAGTTAATTTATTGTGCCCCTGTCGAGCAGAGCCACAGAAGTGATCCCCGGGTTGTATTTCCTATTTCCCATCCACTCATCAAAATTTTTCTTGAAGAGTGCTAATGAGGAACTTTGCTTGACATAGATGGGTAGCTTGCTCCAGAGTATAAGAAGTCTCTGGGACATATCTCCCCAGCATGTCCTGTTTATTCTGGTGACAAAATGTAGGTCCCTAGAGTGTGTAGCTCGGAGGGATTGGGATTTCTTAAGGTGTAGCATGTCCAACAGCTCTGGACATACATATTGTTAGGCAGAGATCTCCTTGGAGTAGGCGATATGCTACAGAGTAAAGCTGGATTTTTTTGAGACGGTCAGTGTAGGGCATCTGTCTGAGGCCATTAATCCTCTTTGTGAGGTACTTCTATGGCCTTTCCAGCTGCTGCAGATGTTTTGTGAGGTACATTCCAAAAGGGGTGTTGTAGTGACCCTCGTGCCCTGGCCCAGCAATCAAGGAGCCTCAATACTCACCACTAACACCAGAGAGGGCATCTCATATGAGAGGAAAGGATAACAGATACACACAGTAAAGTGCAATTTCCCTTAAGAGCACACAGAGATCACAGTCAGTCCGGTCCTGGTCGCTCCCTTGCGCCCCAGGTCCCCAATAAGACTCCCCACTGGCACAGCTATAGGGTGTAGATCTCAGCCTAGCTGGCAAGCTAACCTCCAGTACCCTCGCTGTACAACCAGTGCTTCGTGTCCTGTCCAAGTAGCTGACACACACACACTTTGAGATAAGTATTTATACAACTTCAAAAACACTCCTGGGAAAGGCTGACACAGATTCTCCAAGCTGTGCCCCTATACCCAGACTATATGGTAGTACTTACTGCCACCACCAGCTAATAATTATCAGCTACCCAAAGGCCCTTAAAAGGGTGTCCAATTATTACTGCACAATATTATTATCCATTAGTAGTGTAACTAAGCAGTCTTAAAGCTTATTGGAAGGGCTTATTACATGATCACTTCTAAGCATGCAATGTACTCTAGAGCTTAATTTATCTCTGCATAAACCAGCCACAGTTGAAAAGGGTTTAAAAATATTTAATAATAAATACTAAAAACATAAGATAATATTACTACACCACAGTGCCATTCAAGAGTTCAGAGATCACACAGAAACTTAAAATAATTCAGTAGTACAGTTCTGACATAACAGAAAAACACTTAAGTCTAATCTTTTTCTAATTCCTAGCTATTGTTACAAGAAAACATACTTCTAAGATAACTTACTTAAGACAACAGGCAGTGCTGAGTTAGCTGTCCAAGATCAAAATGCTTAATAATCTCTGGTTCTCATGGTTTAAATTGTAACTGCAGTTCTGATAAACATTACATCATCTTTTTCACCCTTCCTTGAGTTCCCAGGCTACACATTAACTGCATTTAAATTCTTTTACACTTAAGAGCAATAAAGGACATTCCACATGTAAATTCTGGTCATTAACTTTAGCTTTAAAACAATAGGCAGGAAGCCCCCATCCAGCCGGACTAGAGCTGAATTGTAAAACATCAAAGGCAGTGATGAAATAATTTTAATTTCAAAGGAAATATTTGAAATGCTTGACTTAATTTTCCTTACATCAGATGGCAATGTTGCTACATTGTTTTAAGTTCAGCATTTCACATTTACAAATGATAGAATTATCTGCACAATTCTATCTGCCTAGGCTGGCAGCCTTCACCCTTCTCTACAGAATCTTCACACTCTATAATGGGTCTAATGAGTGCCGAGTACAGGAGAATAATGACCTCTTTTTTTCCTGGATAAGAACCCTTTTATGATGAGGTGTGCCACATAGAAGAATTTCCTGACTACTGTGGCAATGTAATTATCAAAGGAGTGACTACTGTCCACCTGGGTCCCAAAGTCTCTTATCACACATTTGGCAGTAAGTAGACTGCCGTTTATGTGATAGTTCATGGATACAGAGTTTTTACCAAAGGGGATGACAATGCACTTTTTGGCACTGAGCTTGAGGCCATGCCTCTGACACCAGGCATCTGTCTCAGTGAGGCCCTTCTGTAGGATGTCCACATCATTTGGGGACTCTACTATGGCTCCTAGTTTGCAGTCATCTGCGAACATCGTTAGCCAGAGGCCTTCTGTGTTACCCTGTACTTCAGAGAAGTAGATACCAAACAGGAGAGGTCCCAGGATTGAACCCTGGTCACTGGTTTGAAGTCAGATTTGGAGTATGCAACTTTTACAGTGTGGGTTCTGTCAGTGAGCCAGTTAGCAACCCATCTTGTGACGTAGGGATTTATACCTAGTTTAGTGAGTTTAGCTATAATTTCAGAATGGAGGATGGTGTCTTCATGTCTGCATGATAAAACTTTTTACCCATGCCCACTAAAATTATTTCACACCTCTCTTTGCATCCCTGCTTCCTTTTTCCTACTCTGTGCTAGCATAGTTTCCATGCTATGCCTGATAATTTCTGGAAAATCCTTCACGATTCTTCACCTTCTTCAACTCTAACTGTGCTGCCCATTTACACACACTGAATATACACATCTCCAGCACTTATCTTCTTTCTTCCCTTCATTAACTACCAAGCTGGAGAACACTCTTCTTAACATCACACATTCTTCAAACCTCTTTTGATTCATACCTAGCTGCACATGAGTCCTTCCATTATCTCCCTCATACATGTCAACCCTCCCCTGCATCCTCACTAAGGTTGTTTAATCTTGTTTAAATTTAAATGCAGTACAGATTATGTTCAGGTTTTACATCTGCATATGTTTGCAGTACAACATGATGTAAAAATATTTTGTGCAATATTATGAGTCTAATGACTTGATTGTCCTGGGTCTGTGCTGACAGAGCTTTTAATCCACCAATATACCAAGTGTGATAGTCTTGTGCCTCAGTACGTAATTATCATTATGGGCATTGACATTTTCTTATACTTCTTGGCATAAAAATCAGCTGATTATTTAAGTGTTTCATACTGGTTTACAAGCAGTGAGCACAAACATTTTGATAAGTTGTCTAGAAAGGTAGGTGAAAAGGTGGAGTCCAGTTCTTACCCACTAGCTTTATATTACCTCATCATATTAAGTAGAAACAACCAGATATCAGGTGCAAACGTATTTTTCACTAGCTGGGAAAAATTAATTAAATTAAACAAATAAATAAGTAGTACAGCACAAAAGAGAGTGCAAATTAAGTTGGGCATGCAGTTGTGCAATGATTTGTTTTTTCTTAAACAGAAGCAAATGACTGGTACATGCTTTTGGAGGGAACCAACAAATCTGCATCTCTTAAACAGAAGTTAAGAACAATTTCAACATTAAAGATCAAATAACCAACATAACATCTTTATATTACTCATAAGATACTGTACATTACTTGCACAGCTCTATGCTTTTTGTTACTGATCAACTTGTGATGAAGGAAGGTGGCTAGATCACTTTTATATCCCTCCATGGTTGAACAAAATACTGCTAAGGTGACAAACTGAAAATAAAAAAGATAAAAGAAAAATTACCAATATTCCCCCCTACCCTCTGCCACCTCAGGCAGCAACAGCTGAGTAATGAATTAGCCCCTAAATGTTTCAATAACATCACCCAGCTATACAGTTTTAGATCGTCCACAAAAAGTAGATATGCCCCTTTTGACAGGATGGTTTTCTTGTAGCCATATTGTAGCCATAGCCTATACTGTTAAGTAAACAGCTTAAAGGATTAAGACTAAGCAAAACACTAGTGGTGACAAACAATTGTTATGAAATATTCCACATTAGATTCTTACACTAGATAGTAATTTTCCCCTCTCTCTGGTTCAGTTGTAAAGTGGTCTGCCATTTTTTCATAACATTTGCAATATAATTTCTCAGTGTGTATTTGATCTTATACATTTGTAAGCATTCTATAATCCAGGAAGGGAGAATACTGTCAAACGCTTTTTTGCTTGGTTTATTTCTCAGAGTCTTTTGGGTTTCTAGTACCATGATGGGAACGGACCCCATTTCTAAGTCAGGGTATTACTAAATTTCATAGAATTTGAAATGTTTCAGTCTTTGACGTTAGCCCAAAGAGCTCTTTGCTTCAATGCCAATGTCCTCAGAACTGACTCTTCCTGCAATTCATACGAAGTCTTGTGTATGGGTAGCATATCTAAGTGTGACTGTAAATTCTTTTTTTATTAGACCTATTGCGCCTACTACTATTGGAAATGTCTGGGTATCTTTCTTCTACAATGCTCTCATTTCTGCCTGCAAATCCTGATACTTTATGACTTTGTGGCTCTCTGCACATAAGACAGTGTAATCACTAAGTGCAGCAATTTCAATGATCAACACTACTTTTGTCTTTTTTCATGAAATGCTATATCTGTTTTTCTTGCATCTGTTTTTTGAACTGTTGGTGATGGATGATCCCATGTGATGCACACCATCATTCTCTATAATGCTTTGTGGTTCACATTTCTAATGCTTCTCAGCTTCTTCTACAGTGTAGTATTTGCACAATCTCCAAATATTTTTCCTGGTTTAATTTCTCCAAGTCTTTTGGGTTTCTAATGCTGTGACAGGAATGGACCCCATTCTTAAGTCAGGGTATAATTAATGTTCATGAAATTACTTTGTTTCAACCTTTGATGTTAGCCAAAAATGCTCTTTGCAGTACCAGCAATGTGCCTGGAACGTACTCCTTCTGCAGTTCATATGGAGTTACACATACTGGTAGCATATTTAAATACAACTGCAAATTATTTTCTATTCGGTCAGTTGCTCCTACTACTATTGGAACTGCCAGGGTACATTTATTTACACATTGCTCTCGTTTCTGCCTGCAAATACTAATATTTTATGACTTTTCCATTCTCTGTATGTAAGACCCTGTAATCACTGGGTATAACAATTGCAATGATTAATGCTACTTTTGTCTTTTACTCATGGACTACTATATCTACTTTTCTTGCATCTATTTTTTGAACTTTTGGTAATGGGTCATTCCATGTGATGTGCACTTCATCCTTCTGTATAATGCTTTGTGGTTCATGTTTCCAAGACTTCTCAGCTACTTCAATATTCTAGCTTTTGCACAATCCCTAATGCAATAGTCTTGCCACATTATTATGCCTTTTAGTGTATTTGCCTGTTGCATAGCCGGCCTTAGGCATAGGCCAACTAGGCGGCTGCTTAAGGTGCCGTTCTGGCAGGGGTGCTTTTCCAGTAATCTGGATGGTGTAGGTAGACCAGGTTGGGGACACCAAGTAGAGTGAGGGGGGTGCTGTGGAGTCCTTTTGCCTAGGGCACCATTTGACCAAAGGCCAGCCCTGGACGGTTTTGTGTTCATCACAATGAGCAAGAAGATGCGTGACTGTTTCCAATTCTTTTCTACAGAACCTACATTTGTCTGTTTCTCCCTCATGTTTAATGGATTTTGTAAGTCCATGTGTACTCAGTCCACTGTCCTGGACTGCCAATTTTAACCTTTCATCTTTCAGTTTCAGCTCACCGAGTTTAATTTACATTTGTTCACTGTACATGTTTTACTGCTGATCCTTCATCAATTCCCAAATATTTATACACACCCTCCTGCTCAAGTCCCTTTATATCGCATTCCTGACCCAGATTGATATGTTCTTGGTACTGCAACTTTCCTGCTTTAAACATTGCTTTTGCACATTTATCATGACCAAATGACATTTTTCTATCATCTGTGAAAGTTCTAACCACATGCAGTTGAGCTGTCAAGTCCTCATCTGATGAACTATACAATTTTAAGTCATCCACAGAAAGTAGATGAGACGTTTTTAAACAAGGTTGTTTTCTGGAGCCAAATTGTAACCATGACCTAATCTGAAAAGTTAACAGCTCAATCTAGCAGCAGTGACAAAGAATCATTATAAAATATCCCCCTTTGAATTTTTATCCTGGGGATAATAATTTGCCATTTGTCACTGCTTAATTGCAATGTAGTTTGCCACTGTTTTATGGTCACTTTAATGTAATTGATCAATATAGGATGGATCTTCCATATCTGCAAGTACTCCTTTTATCCATGAATGCGGGATGCTGTCAAATGCTTTTTTTGTAATCTATCCATGCTATAACTTAGATTCTTCTCCTATTTACAATTCCTTACTATGGCTTTATTTAGCAACAAATGATATTTGTGTTGCTAACCTTTTGTTCTACAGCCAAGACTGACTTTTTTTTTCTAAATGACTTTAAACTCTGTCTGCATCAATTCCAAAATATAGTTTGAACACCATCAGAAGGCAAGCTACTGGTCTATAGTTTTTAGGATGGCTTCATGATCACTCTTAATGAGGAGCATCATTTTCCGTTAACTCAGGTTGGTGTCTGTTCAAGATGTGCCTATAAGTAATTGTTACTCTGAGCTAAACCTTTGTGTAAATCCTTTTATCTAGAAGTTAGGTGCTGCCTCTGGGCCTGGTGTTTTCCAGTTAGGAGCTTTTGCCAATTTTGTTTCAGTTTCTCTTGCCATTACTTCATCCTATTTCAGATCCTGTGCACTCCTTACTGTTTCTTTTACTTTTTTCCATCCATTCAGCATCTATGTCATGTTCCACACAGGGTCTTCATAAATATTTCTCCAACATGTGTCTATTTCTTCTTTTCTTGGTGGTGTTTATATTCCTTTTGATTTGTTTCCCAGTTCTTTATAAAACTCTTTTGAGTCATCAACGAATTGCTTATTTTGTACTTTTCCTTTATATTTATCGGCCTGTGCTGATATATTTAGATTATCATTTGCAATATTTATGATAGATCCTGCTCTGTTGTGAAGCTGTGTGCTGCTTTTACCTTATCTAGCTTTCAAAATATTTTTATTGATTTATTCCCTCTTCTACATTCTTCTAACAGTGACAGTTCTTGTCTTAATTGCTTTACAGTTTTCTCTATTCAATAATTCCATGATGACCAATGCTTCACTTTCTTTCCCCTATTGCTCTATGCTTATGCTTTTCTGGTAAGTCTATCTGTTATTAATTTAGCTGCCCAGTAATGTATCCTATTTACTTCTGTTATATCACACGAATTTCTATTAACAGTCTTGATTACTGTATTCATCTGTTTTATCAGACTTCTAACATTTTAGTCTTTATTTTCTGTAATCTATTTCTTTCATTGATCTTAAAGCAACTCTTTACTTAGATCATTTATTTCTTTCTAAATGGAGATTTCATTGTTTGCTCCCCATTTCCTGTGGGTATTCGATAGATAGTTCCAGAACATCTCCCTGTTACATTTTCTGTTCAGCTGCATCTTATGTCATCTTCATATGAGAACTCATTAGCCCATCACTCCACAGCACTGCCCGAGTCAGAGTTAGTACTGTTTCCTGCTCCTTCCCTTGCTGTGCACCTCCAACTGAATTTTTGTACAGCTTTCCTACTGAAGACTCCAGAGCATCATCATGTGGCAAGTCATCATATGCTTCCCATTCCATCTGTTTCTCCTTAATTTGGGGACTCATTGTTCCATCATGCTGTGATATTATCTGTGTTGGATTTGCTACACTTAATCCTTCATTTTCCAGGTAATCCGTAACCTCAGGTTTCTATTTAACTTCTACCTTACTAACCTGTGTTCCGTGTCCTCGCTTTGTTTTCTTTTTTCTGTACTGTGATATTTTCTATACTTGGGAGCATTTGCCTTCTTTTCTCTTCAATTATCTTTAGAGCTATTTTTTCCACAATGATTAGTTTGGCTTTATCCTTTGCATAAATATTGCACTATATCATATCTCTTTTTCTTTCCCATGTCCATGTTTTTTCATGCCTTTCAAAAATCTCTGGGTTTTGCTTTTTATAATGTCCCACTTTTTCTGACACTTCTTTTTCCAGGTGGTCCAACATTTCTTCGTCTATGTAATATTTTTCATGGATCTGTTGTATTAATGAAAGCAAATTTGCATTTGAAGCTTTTGACAGTATTTCTCCAGTTTAATTTCTCCAAGTTCTTTGGGTTTCTAATACTTTGACGGGAATGGACCCCATTCTTAAGTCAAATTATAATGAAAGTTTGTGAAATTAGTATTGCTTCAGTCTTTGATGTTAGCCAAAAGTGCTCTTCACAGCACCTGCAATATGCCCAGAATGGACTCCTTCTGCAATTTATATGGAGTTACATGCATCAGTAGGATATCTAAATACAACTGTAAATTCTTTATGAGACCCATTGCTCCCACCATTATAACTCTCTGGGTAACTTTCCAAATTGCCCTAATTTTTGCCAGCAAATCCTGGTATTTTATGACTTTGTGTCTCTCGGTATGTAAGACACTGCAATTAGTGGGTCTAGCAATTTCAATGATCAATGCTACTTTTGTCTTCTTTTCATGGATTACTCTATCTGGTTTTCTTGCATCCATTTTTTGAACAGTTGGTAATGGGTGATCCCATGTGATATAAACTTCATCAGTCTATATAACGCTTTGTGGCTCACATTTCCCATTGCTTCTCAGCTACTTCAGTACTGTAATATTTACACAATCCCCATTGCAATAGTTTTACCACATTATTATGTCTTTCAGTATACAGGCCCTCTGCCATTAATGTATCACACCCAGCAGCAAGATGTTTTACAGTACCCGCATACATGTTCAATGCACTTTATAAACAAACATGTATGTAGTCAACTGTCCTGGGCCACCAATATTAAACTTTCATCTTTTGGCTTAAATTCACCTCCCCTTAACCACTTCTGCGTCACATCCTGATCAACATGAGGTTGTTCTAGGAGTTTTCTGTACTTGCAACTATATTTACGTCTTTTCCACATTTCTTTCTTTCTCATCTGATCTTTCTCCTTATATTCTTTATTTTATTTTTGGCACATTCATTTGTTGCCTGATTTTTGTCTACTTCTGGTTTGATTTCCATTCTCACTTGATAACGACATGCTTCTGCTAAACTAACCAGGGAAGTCATCCTAGACTTATCCTCAAGTTTTCAAACTTTCACTATGTTTGGATCTGGTGAGGTCAGCAGATATGTATGCATTCCCACAATTGCTGATCTATACATGTAATCGATTTCGAGGTGGCCCATACCTACTTCAGAATGAGGAATATATAATCTTGGTATACAATGATTTTTATATATCATTTAATAAGCATTTTTTCTTGTTTTTCTGTCCAACTGATCCAATACCTTTCGAAGCCAGTCAATCATCTCAAAACTATAACTGAGAAGAGCTGTAAGTGGTTTATAGCTTGGACTTAGCTCCTAGATGTTATGGCTGTTTTCAGTATTAATTTTAATCTTCTAAAAGGTTTCTTACAGAGTCGTGTTCTCATTTATTCATGTTTTGTTGTCAATCTTTCATCAATCCCCCAAATATGTATACACTCCCTCCTGCTCAAGTTACTTTATATCATATTCCTGTGCCAGACTGATATTTTCTTGGTGCTGCAGCTCAGCTTTCCTGCTTTAAATGTTGCTTTTGCACATTTATCAAGACCAACTGATATTCTTATATCATCTGAGAAAGTTTTGTCCACTTGCAGTTGCACTTTTAGCTCCGCATCTGATGAACTATACAGTTTTAAATCATCCACAAAAAGATAGGTCTTTACACTATGTTGTTTTCTGGGAGGCAAATTGTAACTTTGACCTAATCTGTTAAGTAGACAGCTTAAAGGGCAAGACAAAATAACTTACCCTGAAATATCCCTTTTGAATTTTTATCCCCGGGATAATAATTTGTCATTTACCATGGTTTAGCTGCAAAGTGGTTTGCCACTGTTTTATGGTCACTGCAATGTAACCGATCAGTACAGAATGTATCTTATAC